>NW_003299095.1:812387-868930 GCF_000151645.1 Tuber melanosporum | reverse complement strand
CTATCACTATGTGACTGGATAAACGAACAATAAAGAAGAGGAGTCATCTACCAAGCGGAAGCACCAGGTGCCGCACCTATGTTTGTCTAACCCAAAGCAGATGGCAAAAGAATCTGCTTCTTGGTTGACCTCAAACTACGAAATGAAAACAGTTATAGACAGCTCCGCTATCCCAAATCAAACGCAAATCCTGAATGCAGTTGCATGGGCTAGATTCCGAAGCAAGATTGACCTAAGTGATGCCTATTTCCAGACAAGGTTAGATCCAGAAAGCGAACGCTACAACAGTTTTAAAACACCCTTCAGAAGTTTTATTAGCTGAGTTATATTACAAGGTGATATGAATGTGCCCGCTACCTTTATGCAAATTATGGAAAACCTCCTAAGCGAATACCTCTACCATTTTGTATGGGTTTACATCGATGATATTCTCATTTTCTCAAACTCCAAAATGGAACATACCTACCAAATAGGTTTAGTTTGCACCAGGCTAAGGGAAGCTAAGTTCTATGCTAGTAAGAGCAAATAAATCCTATTTGCTAATAAACTCAATATCTTTGGACATGTGATAGATGATGAAGGAATACACGCAGCACCCAGAAAAATATCCTGTTTAACAGAATGGACAACACCCCGAAATCAGAAGGAACTCATGCAATTCTTAGGACTAGTCAACTTTATCTCCCAACTCCTACCACACCATGCCACTGTGACAGCACCACTCACAGACCTTACTGGCAATGCAGAATTTATCTGGACCCACACTCATGACCAAGCCTTTACCAACATCATAGAATTGATTAAAAATGCCAAGGTTATAAGACCTATTGACTACAGTAAACCAGATCCGATATGGCTGATTACTGACGTATCAGATGTTGGAGTTAGAGCATGGGTTGGACAAGGAGCCTCCCATGAAACGGCAAGACCAGTGGCATTACACAGAAGGAAGTTCACTAATTCACAAATGAACTATGGAACAATGGACAAGGAAGCCCTTGCTGTGATTGAAGCTCTCACTGCTTTTACCCACATTCTGATGGGCAATACCTTCACCATTATTACCGACCACTAACCTCTTACTAATCTTAAGACAGAAAAGGTACCTAGAGGGAGAAGAACAAGATCGATAGGCGAGATCAGCAAATACGATGCAAAAGTCATCTATACCCCTGGAAGAACAAACTATTTAGCTAATGCTCTCTCCCACCTATATGAGAATCAAGAACTCACAGACCCTCCTCTTGTTCATGACCACACAAGACAAAACGAAGACAGCCCTGACAACACCTCCTATGAACAAGAACAATCGATGGCTACCGCCAGCTCTGCCGCTCCCTCCAATCCTTTCTCTTACATCTTGTATAGAGCTACCGGAACAGAAGTAGGAAAGGACATTGATGACAAGTGGAAAGATGATTGCACCCTCTGCAGCACACCTCCTCACAAGCTTGAACAAAGCAGACTCTACTGGTCCCACTTTTACCTCAATACTTGTTCCTTTCACCAGACTGAAATTAAATTCGGAAACAGATACCAGTGACCATACTATATGTCTGTTGATGATTTCAAAAATACCTATTTCATCACTGCAGAAGGAGCAGAAGAGGTAATGGATGATGTTAATAATGAATCAACCCAACCTCACCTCACCCTTAGCTCCGCCCTAAGACGATACCAAGGTCTTGAAGAACTCGAACAAGCAGCAGCCTACATAGATGCAATATCTTACTTACATTCCCCATAGCCAGCACCGTCATCCTCTCCTCCCATAATCGATTTATGACCACTATACGGTAGACCTTTACGAGTATACAATAATGAAACCATTGTTTCTGTCATCCCTCTCAAGATTCCCGAGTAACACCAACAACTCTATGAAACCTTTAAAGAAGAGGAAGCCCTTATCGAACTGACAAGAGAATCTCTCATTGATGATAAACAAGATGTTAGATCAGCTACAGAAGAATTAACCTCCTCTTTTCGAAGCCAACTAATAGCAGGATATCGCCATGACCCAATCTATTTCAAAGTGATGGGTAGTTCTAGATATGGAGTCCTCGCCCCCTACAACATATCCAATGGAATGGTCTATACTAGCACCCAGTATAATGAACATTGGCTATACATTCCGAAAGGCCATATGTTCAATGGAATGACTATTAGAGAATGTCATTACCAAAATCCACAATAAAGGACTACATAGTGAAGACCGCAACCTCCAATATGCCTCAAAATATGTTTACTGGCCCGAAATGTGAAAGGACTTCTGCGATTTTGTCAAATAATGTGAACTCTGTCAAGCGAAGAAGGAATAAATACAACTCCCTAAAGGGAAAGCACAGACCCTTCAGTTACCTTGCGAAATATTCGAATCCTATGCCATCAATTTCGTAGGTCCATTCAACAAGTCCGGCGGATATGACACCATCTTAGTAGCTGTGAATCAGTTTTCTGGATATACATGGTTGATACTAATGAAGGTTACCGATTCCTCCAAAGACTCCTTGAATAACCTCCAACAATACCTATTCACCCCCCATAGATACCTATTATCTATTGTCAGTAATGCTGATCCCCATTTTACTGCCAGATTCTGGAAGCAAACTTTGACCTCCCTCGGGATCAACCATATTATGGCTGCTCCTTGACATCATGAGACTAATGGCCAAGCAGAACGAAAAATCCACGAAGTCAAGACCAGAATTAGGAACATGATCAATGAATAACAAACCAACTGGGAACCAGCCCTCATTGAGCTCGCCGCATATATCAATGCTGCATATTCAGACACCTTAGGAATGTCTCCATACAAGGCAATCTTTGGCCACCAATACCCTCTCCTACCTACAACTCTATTTAAGAACTCCTCAGTCCCTGCCTCCAATGACCACCTAAACTGCTATCAAGCAATTCAGAATGATGCCTTCTAAGCTGTTAAAGTTGCCCGATTCCGAAGCACCACCACTGCTCAGAAGCGACGACGCAAACATGTCCCTATTCCACCAGGATATATGCTCATGGTACATGGAAACATGTTCATTACCAATGTTGGACACAGCAAGAAACTACAATCCCGATGGCGAGGACCCTTTGAGGTCTTATTGTTTGACGAGTATACAGAGAATTATGCTGTCCAGATAGATGGAAGCATGTACCGCTGCAATACTGCAGTTTTCTACACCTGTGCTGACAAGCAATTCCACCCAAATGACAACTCCAAGTTCCCTGGAAGAATCCACTCTCAACCTGCAGCTATCATTATTGATAAAAAGAATGCATAGGAAGTTGAAGAAATCCGAGACCACTATCTTTGGTATGGAAATAATCAGTTCCTAGTCAAATGGAAAGGATACCCAACGAGCGAAAATAGCTGGGAACCACTAGAAGGACTAGAGCACACTATGGATATGGTAAATGAATGGTGGAAAGATAACATGCCAAACGAATCCCTCCCTCCAACTATAAATTATATTACAATGTGCTGGACACCAACGATGCCAGAGACTGAGCGATGGCAGATGGAACTCAAAGCGAGAGATGGGCTTTGGCCACCATATTTTGAGTCAGAATTCATAAGCAGTGATGAGGAAAATCAAGCTATGGAGCAGGCTCTCGACAACCTTATCTGATTACCATCCACCATCCAAATACCATAACGATGTCAAACTATATGGAACTTAATGTGAGGCAGCGACAAGAGATTGTTGGACTGTTGTTGAACCGTGATGTTATCCAACTTAAAGACTACTTTGAAATCCTCTGGATAGACTACTGTCCTGATTGTGACAACGCTTGGGTTGATGTACAGCATGAATCTGGTATTCGTAACTACTGTGATCTGCATTTCTTTGAGTCTAAATGTTTTCTTAGGATTTCTTCGTGTCCCTAGTGTGACACTTATGATGAAGAGCTAATAGCGGAAACTGAAGCCTTTAGTTTCTCAGACTCCGTTTTTGATGATTATTAGGTTTTGTTTGTTTAAACAGTTGTTTTATTTTGGGGAATGTAACTGGTATGGGTACTCGATTATTAGTTTGTTTTATGTTTTGTTTTAAGCATCGCTTTGATACTTAATTTGTTTTAAGTATCGTTTGATACTTAATTTTGTTTTATGTATTGTTTTAAGTATTGTTTTAATACTTGGTTTGTTTTACCAAAGAGTATTACTAGATACTTTTGATTAGCTTCATTCATGCTAGACATGGACAAAAGATTTGTGTATTTAAAAGACGGCCTGATCTCAGCATAGAAAAGGCAGACTTCGACAGACAGTATTTCAATATACTTGGTTGAATGGTTACTTCTTTGTTCCTCAGTATACCCTCGAAGCCTCCTTTAGTTCTCAGCTCTCGCCTCCTCTCTGGAAGAGCAGGTCACCTGCCAACTATTGTATCTATTACCGATAACGTAATTAGCACCTTGCGAATACGTTACAGCCAGAACAACGTCCGCTCACCTATTGGCCAATTGTAATGACCCCTAATCTTCCTGTTGGTTGGTTCAAACTTGGGAATATATCCAATTTGGATAAAACCCTGATCCCCTTCGAATATGTAGAAGCCGAACATATGAATCCATCGATTCTAAGACAGTATGGGTAAAATCAACTCACTCAAGCTGGGATAAATGGCAAGTAAGCCTTGTTCTTTGTGCTTTTGCAGACAGATTTACTTGAATCCCACCTATAATAATCTTTCATGGGGCCAAGTGTAACTGGTACGGGTACCCGGTTATTGGTTTTGTTTTATGTTTTGTTTTAAGTATCGCTTTGATACTTAGTTTGTTTTAAGTATCGTTTGATACTTGGTTTTGTTTTATGTTTTGTTTTAAGTATTGCTTTGATACTTAGTTTGTTTTACGTATCGTTTGATACTTGGTTTTGTTTTATGTTTTGTTTTAAGTATCGCTTTGATACTTAAGGAGTTTTACCAAAGTGTATTGATTTATACCTTTGATTAGTTTCGTTCATGCTAGACATGAACAGATTTGTGTATTTAAAAGACTGCCTGTTTCTACAATAGAAAAGGCAGACTTCGACAAACCCGATAATACTTGGTTGAACGGTTACTTCTTTATTCTCCAGTACACCCTTGAAGCCTCCTTTAGTTCCCAGCTCTCGCCTCCTCTCTGGAAGAGCAGGCCACCTGCCAACTATCGTATCCTTAACCGATAATGTGATTAGCACCTTGCGAGCACGTTACACCAAGAGTCAGCTCAGCGATGAGTTCGATCACTATCATCCGGAGGTTTTAGTGGAATTTAATCCCGAAGCATACCAGAACAAAGAGCTTTTTTTATATTACATTATGGACCACCACGCTCCTGCCCTTCAAGACTACCCTAGCCTCTTCACTCTCAACTTAATGGGCTCCTACAAAATACCTGCTGTGCTCACTACCCTTTGTGTAACAGGTACGGGTACTCGGTTATTGGTTTTGTTTTATGTTTTGTTTTAAGTATCGCTTTGATACTTGGGTTGTTTTAAGTATCGCTTTGATACTTGGGTTGTTTTAAGTATCGCTTTGATACTTGGTTTGTTTTAAGTATTGCTTTAATACTTGGTTTTGTTTTATGTTTTGTTTTAAGTATCGCTTTGATACTTAAGGAGTTTTACCAAAGAGTATCAGTTGATACCTTTGATTAGTTTTGTTCATGCTAGACATGAACAGATTTGTGTATTTAAAGACTGCCTGTTGCTACGATAGAAAAGGCAGACTTCGACAGACAGTATTTCAATATACTTGGTTGAACGGTTACTTCTTTGTTCCCCAGTACACCCTCGAAGCCTCCTTTAGTTCTCAGCTCTCGCCTCCTCTCTGGAAGAGCAGGCCACCTGCCAACTATCGTACCTATTACCGATAACGTGATTAGCACCTTGCGAACACGTTACATTTTTTTAATCTCAGCAAGTGGTTAAGAACCTGTCCCCGGATTTAGGCCTGATTAACTTATCGATATCCACCTCAGAACGCTAGCGGAGAGAAGCGGCAGAATCACAGTACATTCGGCTTCATCTCAAACCCAAGATAGAGTCTTTGACGACCAGGAGTGGGAAGCAAATCCCATGAGAAGACCTTACAAGAAAGAAACAACCCCGGCGCTCTGCTAAAGAGCCGGGCGATCCTGCAAACACGGAAGATACACAACCTCCAGGAGAATTCCCTTCTACCCCGGCAAAAAAGCCTTCCTTTGAACCTCCAAATGACCCCGAATCAAGTAGCAAATCAGATATGGCTAGCACAGGAGGAGGGCCTTCTGGAGGAGGGAAATCTGGGGCAAGGCCTGAAGAAGAGGAGGTACCCGCACCATTTGAACCCCCTAAGTTTAAACTCCACCTCCCAGCGAAGTTCACAGGTAAAGGAAAAGACCTCAAACCTGAAGCCTTTGAACGATGGGCAACAGAACTCTCACACTTCCTACTCTTACAAGGGAACAATGTGGAAGACCCTACAACTGGACTTATCATTGGATCATTCTGTGAAGGAAAGGCAACCGATGCATACCACCAATGCTATAAGGACTTCGGCGGGAATGTAAGATTAAGAGGATCTACAGTTCTCGATTACCTGAAAGGACGATTTCAATCCTCTATAACCAACGACCTCCTATACAACAAATTCAAGCAGCTCCAGCAAGTTAATGGAACACATGTCAAGCGAATCACCGATGTAGCTACGGACCTAATAATGTATAAGGACTGGATGGAGAGAGGAAGTATCTCCAAATACATCCTGAAGCGACGATTGTACGACACCATGCACCCTACCCTCCGGCGAGAAGTAGAACCACTTGAGGAAGATGGCGATGATATTGCAATAATAATTGCAAGAACAGAACGAAAGGACGCCATTCTCCATGAGACCAAGGCCTACAAAACACAGACATCATATAGTAGGAACAGCCAGCCACGACACAAAGCCTCCAGAAACTCTGAAGATGATACCCCACGGGTTTTCAAGAAGAAAACAAAATCCTCCAAAGAATTGAGACGGCAAAAAGGAGAATGTTTTGAATGTGGAAAAACAGGGCACATGGCAAAGAACTGTCCTACAAAAAAAGGAAAAGGAAAGGCAATTAAGCAAGAGGCGTCGGCCAACAATGTTGAAAGCAATAACGCCCAATCCAGTGAATATGAAGAGATCCATATTGGTTATATCAATATGGAATGCAACAGTGTTCGACCTCCAGCTACATTCAAAGCACACACCGCTCTAGATGTTACTATCCTGATCAATGGAAAAAGAGCTCGAGTCCTATTCGACACTGGCGCAATCGGAAGAGATATGATCAGTAATGCTTTTGTCTCTGTCCATGGACTCCCAACTCGAGACCTTAACCAACCCATACCAGTCAATATGGCAGTAAAGGGATCACGATCCACAAGCCATAAAACCTGTTCCGCGACTATTCAACTTGGTTCTGCTATACTACCCCCCCAGGAAATGCTGATTGGAAACCTAGCCAAATACGATGCCCTAATAGGCATGCCATTCCTGAACCGCCACAAAGCTATAATCAGGTGTGGGGAATCAACCATCGATTTCCCAGATCAGAAGGTCAGAGTCTCATGCAAACCAACAAGCGGAGAGTACCGAGCCAGAGTCTGTGAAGCAACTACCCAAAAACTATTGGATGAATACTCTGATGTTTTCCCTGATCAAATACCCGAAGAATTACCGCCTATGAGAGAGGTGAACCACCACATCCGTCTCCGAGACCCCTCCAATCTCAAGAACCAACCTACCTATTCTATTCCTGATGCATACAAAAGCCCACTTTGGGATTGGATCAACCAACAACAAAGAAGAGGAGTCATCTTCCGGGCAGAAGCCCCAGGTGCCGCTCCTATGTTTGTTCAACCCAAAGCAGATGGCAAAAGAATCCGCCCCTTGGTTGATCTCAAGCTACGGAATGAAAACCCAGTTATGGACAGCTCCGCTATCCCAAACCAAATCCAGATCCTAAATGCAGTTGGACAGGCTAGGTTCCGAAGTAAGATTGATCTAAGCGATGCCTACTTCCAAACAAGGTTAGATCCAGAAAGCAAACGCTATAACAGTTTCAAAACACCCTTCAGAAGTTTCATTAGCCGAGTTATGTTACAAGGTGATATGAATGCGCCCGCCACCTTTATGCGAATTATGGAAAACCTCCTGAGCGAATACCTCCACCATTTTGTTTGGGTCTACATTGATGATATTCTCATCTTTTCGAACACCGCAACAGAACACGCCTACCATATAGGTTTGGTTTGTACCAAACTTAGGGAAGCTAAATTCTACGCTAGCAGAAACAAATCAATTCTGTTTGCCGATAAACTCAATATCCTAGGACGTGTCATAGATGATGAAGGAATACACGCAGCCCCTGGAAAAATAGCCTGTTTAACGGAATGGTCAACACCCCGGAATCAAAAGGAACTCATGCGATTCCTAGGACTAGTCAACTATATTTCCCAGTTCCTCCCACACCACGCCACTGTGACAGCGCCGCTCACAGACCTTACCGGCAATGCTGAATTTGTCTGGACCCACACTCATGACCAAGCCTTTACCAACATCAAGGAATTGATTAAAAACGCCAACATTATCCAACCTATCGACTATAGTAAACCGGAACCGATATGGCTGATTACTGATGCATCGGATATTGGAGTTTGAGCATGGGTTGAGCAAGGGGCCTCCCATGAAACAGCAAGGCCAGCGGCATTACCTAGCAGGAAGTTCACTAATTCACAAATGAACTATGGAACAACAGACAAGGAAGCCCTTGCTGTGATTGATGCTCTCGCCGCTTTCAACCACATCCTCATGGGCAATACCTTCACTATTGTTACCGACCACCAACCTCTCACTAATCTTAAAACAGAAAGGATACCTGGAAGAAGAAGAACAAGATAGATAGGCGAAATCAGCAAATACGATGCAAAAATCATCTATACCCCTGGAAGCACGAACTATTTAGCTGATGCTCTCTCCCGCCTATATGAGAATCAAGACCTCGCAAACCCTCCCCTTGTTCATGACCACACAAGACAAAGCGAGGACAGCCCTGACGACACCTCGTATGAACAAGAACCATCGATGGCTACCGCCAGCTCTGCCACTCCCTCCAATCCTTTCTCTTATACCATGTACAGTACTGCCGGAACAGAACGAGGAAAGGACATTGATGAAGAATGGAAAGACAATTGCACACTCCGCAGCACACCTCCTCACGAACTTGAACAAAGCAGACTCCACTGGTCCTACTGTTATCACGACACCTGCCCCTTTCACCAGACTGAGATCAAGTTCGGCAACAGATACCAGCGACCGTACTATATGCCTGCTGACAATTCCAAAGACACCAGCTTCGACACCATAGAAGGAGCAGAAGAGATGATCAATGAAGATGAATCAACCCAACCTCCTCATACCCTTAATCCTGTTCCAGACACGATACCAAGGTCTTGAAGAACTCAAACAAGCAGCAGCCTACATGGATGCAATATCCTATTTACAACCCCCACAGTCAGCCCCGCCATCCTCTCCTCCCATAATCGATTCACGACCACTATATGGTAGACCATTACGAGTATATAACAATGAAACCATTGTTTCGGTCATACACCCTACTATTCCCAAGCATCGGCGTCAACTCTATGAAACCTTTGAGGAGGAGGAAGCCCCTATCGAACCAACAAGAGGATCCCTAATCGAGGATGAACGAGATATTAGATCAACCACAGAAGAATTAACCTCCTCTTTCTGAAGCCAAATGATAGCAGGATATCGCCATGACCCGATTTACTTCAAAGCCATGGATAGCTCCAGACATGGAGATCTCGCTCCCTACAACATATCAAACGGAATGGTCTATACCAGCACCCGTTATGGTCAATGTTGCCTATACATACCAAAAGGCCATATGTTCAATGGAATAACTATTAGAGAATATGTCATATCCGAGATTCACAACAAAGGACACCACAGTGCCGACCGCAACCTTCAATATGCTTCAGAATATGTTTACTGGCCTGAGATGCGCAACGATTTCCGCGATTTCGTCAAACAATGTGAACTCTGCCAGGCAAACAAAGAGCGAACACAATTACCTGAAGGAAAGGCACAGCCCCTCCAACTACCATGTGAAATATTCGAATCATATGCCATCGATTTTGCAGGACCATTCAATAAATCCGCTGGATATGACCCCATCTTGGTAGCTGTGGACCGATTCTCTGAATACACCTGGTTAATACCAATGAAGGTTACCGACTCCTCCAAAGACACCTGGAATAACCTACAACGATACTTGTTTACCCCCCACGGGTACCCCTTATCTATTGTCAGTGATGCTGATCCCCGCTTTACCGCCAGATTCTGGAAACGAACCTTGACCTCTCTCGGAATAAACCACATCATGGCCGCCCCTGGACATCATGAGACGAATGGCCAAGCAGAAAGAAAGATTCGCGATGTTAAGACCGGAATTAGGAATATGATCAATGAACGACAAACCAACTGGGAACCAGCCCTTGTTGAGCTCGCTGCATATATCAACGCCGGATTTTCAGATACCTTGGGGATGTCACCATAGAAGGCAGTCTTTGGCCGTCAATACCCCCTCCTACCTACAACACTATTTAAGAACTCCTCAGTCCCGGCCTCTGATGACCATCTAAACCGCCATCAAGTAATTCGAAACGATGCCTTCCAAGCTGTTAAGGCTGCCCAATTCCGAAGCACCACTACTGCCCAGAAATGACGACGCAAACATGTTCCCATCACACCAGGAGACATGCTCATGGTACATGGTAACATGTTCATTACCAATGTTGGACGCAGCAAGAAGCTGCAACCCCGATGGCGCGGACCCTTCAAAGTCTTATCCTTTGACGAACATACAGAGAACTACACTGTCCAGATGGATGGACGCATGTACCACCGCAATACTGCAGTATTCCACGCCTCTGCTGTCAAACGATTCCACCCAAATGACGATTCCAGGTTTCCTGGAAGAACCCACTCTCGGCCTGTACCTATCATCATCGATAAGAAGGATGAATGGGAAGTTGAAGAAATCAGAGACCACCGCCTTTGGCATGGAAATGATCAGTTCCTAGTCAAATAGAAAGGATATCCGACGAGTGAAAACAGTTGGGAACCACTGGAAGGACTTGAGCACGCTATGGATATGGTGAACAGATGGTGGAAGGACAACATGCCAAACGAATCCCTCCCCCCGACAATCAATTATATCACCATGTGCTGGACACCTACAATGCCAGAAACTGAGCAATGGCACGCAGAACTTGAAGCTAGAGATGAATTTTGGGCACCATACTTTGAGTCGGAGTTCGAAAGCAGCGATGAGGAGAATCAAGCTATGGAGCAGGCCCTCGACAACCTTATCTAGTCACCAATCACCATCCGAATACCATAACGATGTCAAACTATGTAGAGCTCAATGTGAGGCTGCGACAACAGGTTGTTGGACTGTTGTTGAACCGCGATGCTATCCAACTTGAGGACTATTTCGAAATCCTCTGGATTGACTACTGTCCTGATTGCGATCATGCTTGGGTTAATGTACAGCACGAATCTGGTATTCGTGACTACTGTGATTTAGATTTCTTCGAGTCTAAGTGTTTCCTTAGAGTTTCCTCTTGTCCCTGGTGTGACACTTACGATGAAGAATTTTTAGCGGAAACTGAAGCCATGAGTTTCTCAGAATCCGCTTTTGATGATTATTAGTTTTTGTTTGTTTAAAACAGTCGTTTTGTTTTGGGGAATGTAACCAGTACGGGTACTCGGTTATTGGTTTTGTTTTATGTTTTGTTTTAAGTATCGCTTTGACACTTGGGTTGTTTTAAGTATCGCTTTGATACTTGGTTTGTTTTAAGTATCGTTTGATACTTGGTTTTGTTTTATATTTTGTTTTAAGTATCGCTTTGATACTTAAGGAGTTTTACCAAAGAGTATCAGTTGATACCTTTGATTAGTTTTGTTCATGCTAGACATGAACAGATTTGTGTATTTAAAGACCGCCTGTTTCTACAATAGAAAAGGCAGACTTCGACAGACAGTATTTCAATATACTTGGTTGAACGGTTACTTCTTTGTTCCTCAGTACACCCTCGAAGCCTCCTTTAGTTCGCAGCTCTCGCCTCCTCTCTGGAAGAGCTGGCCACCTGCCAACTATCGTACCTATTACCGATAACGTGATTAGCACCTTGCGAACACATTACACTTTGTGAGAATCAAATACTCTCATCCCTTATTCCTGGAGGTTGTACCAGATTGGTTCAACCTCTTGATGTTTCTATTAACAAATCGCTAAAAGAAATTATGAGAGATCTTACACATCAAGCTACTCTTGACTGTGAAGAGGTGGAGGAGATAGAAAAATAGAGTATAAGACAATCAAGAATTCTTACTACTTGGTGTGTGGGGGATGCTTTTTACAAATTTCAAACAGAAAAGTCTGAAATTATTTCCCAAGCATTCAGCAAAGTGGGTTTGTCACTTCTATCAGATGGCTCAGGTGATAGTGAGATTGATATTAAAGATTTTACTGGGTTGGAAATTGGGGACTGGTGGGAGGTTAACAACCAGGATCCTTTTGCTGATGTTGAAGGAGGTCATGATAATCATGAGGATATTGAATTTCTGGCAGATGGAGACATGTTCTTAGTTAGACATTTCTTTTGTTCTACTGTTCTAGTAAAGCTACCATAAGACCTTCTCAACACATGAATGATCGCCTGGAAAGGGCTAGCCAAGACCGCTACCGGAGATACTATCCCTGTATGGAGATACTCAATTTGATGAGTTAATACGTTACTCAATTTGTCAAGTTCTTACGGTACTCAAGCAGGAAATAATGTTGATCCTGCTTTTTCAAAAAAAATATAGTTGCAGGCATCATACCATAGTAAGGTGGCTACCAAGAAAAGCAAACACAGACTAACCCGAACCGCTGACCATCGGGCTTTAACCATCTCCGGCTGAACAACACTTAATTATCATACTTCTACCATGAGCACTTTGCCACACTTTACAATATAATAAAGGTGGAGGAGTGTTCACCACCAGCAGTGAAGATGAAATGGTAACATGGTCTCGTGGTGTAGTTGGTTCTAACACCACAGGGTGGGTGGAAAACATTGACTTCTGACCTACTGAACCTAACTTAGTCAATATTAATAGGTGCAGAGCCGCATGCTCCCAATCTCCCAGGACTTCTGCTCTGCATTAGGTCACGCTCAGAACGTTCTCCCAGATTCCAAAGGCAATTCTGGCAGTTTGAGCCCAATGGAGAATACAGGCAAGATCCGAACGTTGGTATTAGAGGCCTAGAGCATGTTGACAAAAATTACAGTTGATAATTCCTACTTCCTAGGATTACATTTGAGGCCTGGGCCTAGGTGAGCGGGGAATAACTAGACTGCAGGGAGAGTTTATTGCTACTTCAGAATCCGAGCGTCTCCCCCCCAGTTTCTGGATCTTGCTTCTGAGCAGAGACCAGCGGTTTGGGTTGCTGACGACATCCTAGACATATACTCGACACTAGTGTTCTCGACATCTGGAGCCTGGCGAACCCTAACTATCCTCCACCCGACTTGCTAGAAGCACTTCTACATTCCTCTACTCCCCTGTTTCCTCCACTCAGACTTCCGAAAACCCATCCGTACATCCACAGTCATCCCCATCCATTCACCGAATCCCATACCAACCACCCTCCCCCCACCAAATATCTCGCACCTCCACACCCCGCACCCAAAAATATACTTCCCCTGCCACAAGAACTGGCGCCAGATATTAACAATCCACCCCCGAAGAAGTCCCCCCTCCAACCCACCACCTTTCCACCCCATCCTAGCAGCAAAACACGGCAAACAAAACCCAACACGCCGCCGGGCATGGTGGTAACGGTGCGTCTCCATAGGCGCTGTCGGGGTGGGCCCGGCAGTGGATATAATAGGCACCTACTCGAGGAATCCCAATGGTGTCCCCCCATGGAATTAACGGATATCTCTATCTGAATGCTCATGGGCTTTGGCAAAGCCACAGACGACGATACCAAACGTGCACACATGCTGGATATGACCGCGCCAGCGATGGGTGGTGTGGGTGATGAATGGGGGATCGCTGGGGTGGCCGGAAAGATATTCGAGGGGGAGATGGTGGTTCCCGGAATACTGGTCGGGCTGGGTGAGGCTGGTTGTATAGCACAAAAGTTCTGGTCGCCGATATGCCAGGTCATCTTCGCTGGAAGCACAGACGACGAATTGTGGAAGCCGCACCTTGCCATCAGGACTCTGGTGGGCACAACCGTTTTCAAAAGGCCGAGACTGCAAACCCCACTCCCGGGCGTGACCGACCCCTTTTAGCTGAAGAGGTTGTCCACGATTAGAAATGAGGATATGTACGGGAGCGCCTACACCCATGTTGAGTTTAATCCTTGGTTTGAGAGGCAGTTTGGCGATCTGGATGTCCTGCTGGGGTGGGGATCTGAATAAGGCTTCGATTACTGGGAGGAAGTGGACTGGGGACTTTGATATAAAGGTGAGCTGGAACCCACCTTTCCTGTGGAGGTAATCTAACCAGGAGGGTATGATATGCTCAGCCTAGTAGTATCTTACAGGTTGGAATACCACTTGATTATAAAATTTGAATACTTGATCTTAAATGTGGACCCCCCAAACTGTTGACCAGATGCTTGCGTCTTGACGTCAAGATCTCTACTCTGGTTGGACCTGCGCCAGCCTAAAAAATACCATTAATGACAATCCCGCACTACTGTCGTGAATCCAACGCTTTACTATCACTAGAACTATTCAACCTTAGCGTTTGTGCCTCGCCCCTCTCCAGTTTCTACATTAGCCAACGCTGACAACCTTCTCATTGTAATAACAAATGCCCTGATCTACTTCCAATTAAACCATCTAGTTACTCCCATCACCCACAACCCCACCGAGACTTCCATCCCAACGCAGCTCGCCCCACAAACCCATCTCCCACCATCCCACCTACACAAAAACATTTCCGCATCCCTAACCTACAGCATCTCCGTCCTCCCTTGCAAGGCCCACGGAAACCCCTCCCTCCACTGCGAAAAACAACTCCTTAGTGCTTTCTCCAAAGGAAAAGACCTAGTCACACCACAGTGCCCCTGCTCCTACTGACATTCCCCGGCAAACCCTAACAACAGAGAGGTGGAAGATGAGGGGGCGCAGAGAGAGCGAGAATTAAACCTAGAACCAAGAAAAAAAGAACGCCTAACAGGCATCTACGTCGATGGGTCAGCCATTCGGAGAACAGCCATTGCAGGCAGATGAGCTTCGCCCCAGCGGTCGGGTTAAGCTAGCCGGGTTTCGTTCCCGGCAATGTTCGTTCGATGTCGACATCGTCAGGATGTTACCAAGGACTTATTACTATGGATAAGGAAGCTTGACTTTTCGCTTGATCCACTCCATTCTACAAGGGTATCTTTCCGCTCATCCCGCCTCCTTCAGTAGACCTTACTCGACAATCGCGGAAACTTGCTTAAGGCGATCTGAGTTCTCTGCTATGTTGTCAAGGCCTTTCCTGTCGGCCCCTCCCCCTCACCTCCATGAAACACCCTTTCTCAAATACCCTTCCACACACTGGAGCCTATGTGAAAAGGGTGTTCTCAGAAAACGCGAAATCGTTTGCACTGGAGATATTTTAAAACTGTGGTAATCACTAAATTTCCTCTGAAGGAGGCAGAGTTTTGGGGCGATTGTTTCGGTAGCCGTCCCCCGTTCACTGCACTACGCTGCCCACCCTTCCTCAGGACCGTTGCTTTGATAGAGGTGAAGGGGTTTTATCATCCAACCTATTTCGCAACACTACACGCACGTGTGTGCGTGGACCAAGAACAGACGTGAGGGAATGATGAAAATACTACTCGGACGGGAAGGTGTTGACCCTGCCGGGCTGAACAAATGGGGCCAAACACCACTCTTGTTTGCCGCTTGGAATGCGAATGAGCGGTGGGAATAGGGCGGAATGTCCCTGGGACGGGGAAAGATTACCTTCAAACACGGAAAACATATGCGCCGCTCCCGTAAGGCCTCACAGACATGTTCATCACCGCTGCTGTCACCCGCTTCGTTCGCTTCGGTCAGACCTCCACCTTCGTAGGAATAGCCTGCGTATCCTTCCTACACAGTGCCCAAGTTCCAAGCAAAATCCTCGCTGTCTACCGTCTACCGCTGCGCTATCTATCTCCCACCTTAATCCGCCTCGAGAGTGTTTGGGTGATGGCTCACTATGACGCCACTCGCCACCCGGTGGGATACGCGACCCGGCATTTGTCATTTCTTTGTTCGAGTGAGAAGTTGTGTATCTTGCTTCACGTTGCAATTCTCCCTTTCTGATGTTGCCTGCCTGCGTCCCTGCTCAACTATCATACCTTGCCGGTGAATCGAATTGTGTGTGTCGGAGGGTATGGTAGTGGTCATAGCGCAATTGATGTAGATCCATTTTCTGAAAGTACTATAGCTATAGTTCGCACAGTAATACAGCACCATTCTAATTCTTGCGCCTACATACAGAATATTCCCATCACATATGACAGGCAATATTACCAAAAGCCTACCTACCCCCCTCCCGTATCCGGGCCCACCGAATTATGCCAAGCCACCCTTAACCGCATCCCCGGCGGAGACCCCCCCTCGGGGGCCGCGATCTCGCCAAGCCCATAGCCGTGCTAGGGGAGACTGCAATACGCTGCGCGCACAACTAGGCTTCGTTACAGGGCCCTGTTTCCGAGGAGCGGGGATAAAATAACATAGGTTAATCTGATTAACTGGGAAAAATAATCACCCAAATCGGACCAAAACTGATAGAGCTAGAGTAATGTAAAGTTGTCTAACTTCAAAGAGTTCTATCTCACTCAATTTTGGTCCAATTTGGACGATTCTACTTTTAATCTGCAGTTAATAACCTGCTCTTGGCGCCCCGTTTGTCAGAAACGGGGCCCCGTAACGAACACTACGCACAACACTGGAGCTTCCAAATCGGGCTGAGTGCCGAGTAACTGAGGGGGGGTAGCTAAGATGGCTTTCCTCCCTCCCATCTCCTCTATTCCTTACATCACACCTGCGACAGACTTAACAAAACATTTTCTATTACCATACAATACTTTCGAACTGTCTTTCAAATTTACTTGCAGGGTCTTCGTGTTGACATCTGGTATGGGAGAAAATTATAAAGAAGTAAGATTATTCTTCGTATTTGATTGCTGGTATGTTTGTTTTCTGATGGTAATCCTGAGGGTAAAGCTGTTCAGTTGATAAGTGGGAAGTTATATAACTTTTATGCTAACTTATAGGTCGTGAATATTCCAGTACAATGAGAAAGCCATCTATGCAAAGACTCTGGTCATCCACGCTTAGTCGTACTAGGCCTCACTCGATCAGCTGAAATTCTAGCACAACTGCAGTTCGCTTAGTGGTCAACAAATGATAAATCAATCTGATAAAGTAAGCTACACACTTGCAACCGATATACAGTCATGTCTGAAAAGTCTACATACTCCTGCTTGGCAATACCACAACCAACAATCACCTCAACATCACCCCCTACCATGGCACCACCACACTCTCAAACCCTCAGAGAAGACGAGAAAAGGGAAATCTATGTCCTCTATAAACATACTAATATGGGGTATAGTAAAATTTCAAAGCTTCTGAACATCTCCAAGTCAACTGTTTCAACTCTAGTCAAAAATGCGAAATTCAGAAATGAAAACACCCATGATGTCCCCAGATCTGGCAGACCAACCAAGATTACTAATGCCAAAAGGCAAGTAATTCTTGATATTATTGATGCTGAGCCTTATTTAGTCCTAAGAGACATTACTCAAAAAGCCAATATTGGACTTGGCAAAGATACTGTTAGCAAGTTATCCAAAGAAGCTGGATTTAAGTTCAGGATACCTAGGAAAAAGCCTTTTTGGAGAAAATGACAGAAGGAGAAGAGAAAGGAGTTTGATAGAGTGAGGAGGAACTGGACAAGAGCTTGGAAATGGGTGGTTTTTGTGGATAAAGCCACAATTGAATATGATCTAAATCCGGTAGGAAGAAAAATCAGACTTAGACCAGGTGAAGAGTTGGAAGAAAAGAACTTATAGCCTAGCTTTAAGTCAGGGCATACAAACATAGGTGTATATACTGCAATGATGCATGGAGAGAGGACTGAGCTCATTCTTGTGAGGAAGAGGACTGAGGAGGAAAAGACCAGCAAAAGAGACAGACTTGGTTTCAATTCCCACCAATATGCAACTGAGATTCACCAACCCTACCTCATTCCCTTCATAGAAGCCATAGACAGAGCTCCTCAACCCATCTATATGGCTGCTGATAATGCATCATGGCATAATGGAGCAGAAAACAAAAAATTGCAAGAGGACTCTGGATATCAAAGATTGGCTTGGCCTCCCAACTCACCAGATCTCAACCATATTCAGAATGCCTGAGCAATTCTCAAAAGAGCACTCAGAAAGCGATTCTCCAAGGTTGAGAGAAGACCCCATAGTACTGCTGAATTATTTCAGGCAGCAAAGGAAGAGTGGGACCTCATTCCTCAGGGGACATTTGATGGATGGATTCAGAGGATGCCTGAGAGACTTCAGGCTGTATTAGATGCAGATGGAAGCCATACAAAATGGTAGCATTGGAAAACTGTTTTTCTCTATTTCTACTATTATCTATTTTAAAATTGTACTCATATCTTTTTTTTGTTGTGGTCAATATCATTATTTGTAGTGGTAGTGCCGCTGCCGTGATGGGTACGTAGACTTTTCAGACACGACTGTCCCCAGCCTGGTAGCTCAATAACAATGGGAAATCAACAGAATCTTCCCCTGCAAACGGCGGGGAAAAAAATTAATCTTGCCTCTTCCTGTGTCTGAAGGACAGTAGGGGGGTGGCCGTAGCGGTGTATTGGGTAGGCCCAATACTAGTAGTAATAATACTACACCTGATGTGATGGGGGGAGATGATACTGGCCCTGTGATTGATAAGCACCAGCAGGTCGACAATGCGCATAGCACTCCAGTACCTCTAGTTCCGCTAATGTAGCAAGTTCTCATGAGCATCTCAGAGCCACCAGCCTGAGTGAATATGTTAATGCTAACGGTGGCACGGAGGTTGGACATACGATCCCCTCATCACTCTAATAGCAAAGTATTAAGTTCTGATCCTCCAGTTGACCCCAAGAAACTTTCTCATTTTCTCGCGATCATTCAGATACTCCGAAGAATGCTCGCTAGGAATATTTGAAGGAGAGAGGAGCTTGTGAGCCTCTGGGGCTATGGAGGGAAATGCAATCTTAGAAGTAACTAACGCCCTGGAGACCATCATGGTAGGTGCACAGATCGAGGGCCACAGTCCCTGACTTAGGCTCAGACCAGCGATTCCTCCATAGTTGATAATACGAGTATAGGAACCCTCACAGATGCTGCCTTGGAATGGGCCATTTCCCTCCCAATGGGGGTCGTTATCCAAAAACTCACGGCTCTCCCCGACACCGTCCCCTTCCCGGGAATCTTGCTCCTGCCGTTCTTGTTCTCCAGGGAATTCTAAAGACTCCTCCGGCCGCTGCCTTCATTAGTGAGAGCCAGCCCATAGGAAGCCGTTAGGGGTTAGTTCTTAAGAAAAAAAAAACCCAAAGTCATAATCGCAGATGTTCTGAAGGTAAAAGGGTGACTTGCCGTGCCCGTGGTGAGGGTATGGGCTGTCAATCTGTGTCAAAGAATTCGATCCAGGGGTGGTGGTGCGTCTATTAGTGCCTCTGAAACTATCATGCAAGCAGAGGTGGAAACGGAAGTGGTGGCACGAGAAGGATGGGGAGAAGTCCCGTATCGCACCCTGCCAGCACAGTCACAGGTGGTCCGGCGAGGTCCACCACCATGACTATAGGGCAAGCCCCTCTTCGTCGGTTGCGAGTCCCCCTCCCAAGGGAGTTTTTTTTAAAAACCAATGAACGCTATTACCTCTCCCTATATCTAAAATTGACACCTCTCCACTGTTAACATCCAAAGGACCGCCATCATTGTCCCCCCAACCATGAAGGGTCAAAAGGCTTTTACTAGTTCGGAGATTGGCGAGAGTTCTGGAGATGCCTAGGAAGCCGCTACTTACGAATGTGCCTCTCGCTTTATGGCAAGCATTCATACCGACCCCCATGATGCGATACCGCTGGGCGCCGACAGACAAATTCCCCAGACCAACGAGCCTGAGGCCAACTTGAAGCAAAAAGGCAAACAAAAGGCCGGAATCAACGATTTCGATAGTGATTTCCGCGAAGACAGCCTCTGGCCAGGAGCCAACAACCTTGATAGCTCAGGCTACATTACTTCAATCCCCACGAGACGGCAGTCTGGATCCACAAGTTTCATTGCTCATGCATCCGAGTGCTACATTCCTAGGGAATTCGCCTCCCCTTCCCCTGCGCCGTCAACCCCGTTAGTTCACCGCCATCAGGCTCGATCCAGCCCAGCGGAAAGCCAAAATACGTCGACCGTGGATGTTCTCCCGACCCGGACATAAACTGTAGCTCCTACCGGTGCGTCACCGTTTTCCCCAATGGGAGCCATGCTGTCGCTTACGGGGTCCACTTAAAGGACCACGGCAAGCTTGGCCAAGAACCCTTTTCGGAAAATCAACATCGCTTTCACGTTATTACATACCCGCTATACAAGTGTCGCCCGATCTACCTAGCTGAGATCCCTACCCTCAGAAACTTCACCAGAATGGTCCGTTACGTCTTCAATATGCACAGCGGCATTTCTCAAATTACTGTTTATCTCGAAGGCAAGGATGAGGACGGTTTCCCGTCAAAATAAAACCCATTCCAATCATGGACTTTCAGGAGTAGGACATCAGCATGACAGTTGGCCAAAAGTGGAACTGTCAGATAAGTGTTGTTGTCGAGTTTGCCCCGCGCCGCACTGGTGATGCTTTGCGTACCACTACTGCCGAAAATCCGGTGAATGAGGGAGATGAGGCAGGTTCCAGTAAGTAAGCTAGTCCCCAAACCCACTCCCCTACATCGAATGAGGGATGATGATTGGCGGTATGGGCATGGCGTTTGAGTGTACTACATAAGCCCCCCCTGAGAATTGTGGACTCTCTGGGAGGCTTTTTTGTTTCGACATTTGTAATTCCTAGGTATTTCTGTTTGTCTTTTGATGTACTTTTTTTTCACCCATGGCTGTTGATAGCGATTCACAGTGTTACGTCTTTTTCTTTTTTTAAGAAATAAAAAAAATACTGTCATGGGCTACGCAGATTGTTCCGAACGTGACTTAAAGTAATGAATTGACCAACCAGCAGAAGTATCACCGGTCATAGCAGATATCCAGTTTTACAAGGAGAGAAACAACAGGACTGAGGCCGAAAATGGGTAAGTATGCTTCCACAAACACCCACGCCACATCCAAGAAAATTGCTTACACCCCAGGGAACTCGGTTGAAAACCACAATTTCATCGAGAAATAGGAGAAAACGCAAGTCTCGGGGGACAAAATGACCCGTCGTTTTCTCGCCGCTCGCTCACTCTACAATTGTGCGCAAATGGACACCATTATATACCAAACAAAAACATCTCCGCCGGCTTCCCTACTTTCGATTTCTCTCCAAATCACACCATTTCCAAAACTCCTTGCGCGGTTGTCTTGCCATGTCCAACTCCCTCCCCCGGACCCCTTGCTCCTCTAGTCCAGCACTTCTTTGCATGAGATGCCGGTCCAGTCTCGTAGCCCCGCACTCTGGTATCACCCAGCCTCACTGGTCATGCTAACATAATCAAATAAAAAGAGAGGAGATGCAGGAATAACTCTGGACCTCACATCTCCCTGTCATGTCCAAATAGGGTATCAAGTCTTGTAAAGCCGAGTGAGCACTGGTGATTGAAATATGGAATCTAGCATGGTAGATTACCTTACGCCATAATAATTATTATGCTGTGTGGATATACATACTGCCAGAAATGCCATGTATGGGCTTTGGGCAAGCAGCAACAGGATACTTTCTCTAATTAAGTATTCTTAAAAGTAATGTCGCAAGCAGCGGGTAACGATGGCCTCAGATGAGAAAATCTTCCGCAAGGAACGTCTCTTGATCCCCTCAAAACGAGCGTGAAAAGAATGAATAAAAATAAAAATACAAATGTTATTGTCCGGATCATCACATTAGTCTCAGCCTTTCCGCAAACTTCCATCGCAACAAGGTATTAGAATATTCTCTGCAATTCCCCATAACAAAGAAACTAACCAACACTCCTGCAATCTAGAAACTTGCCCTCTCTTCCTGCACTTCATTTCCGCCAGAATACTATCACCCGCCTTGAGCTCACTCCACTATCCTTCTGAACAACTTCCGTCATTGACAGGTACAATATATCTATCCTGTAGCCATGTCCATAGAACAGTTTGCGATAGAGCAGTGTATCCGCAACTGACCGCAAGAAAACACCCGAAGAGGATATCCACTAGGGCAAAAAGCCTGCAGGGCGCTACAAAGGACGTGGGAAAACTCCCACATGCAGCAGAGATCAAATGGGGAAAGGAAGGAGAAAAACTTGAGATACATCTGCTGTATGCTTGTATTACACTAACAAAGCCGGATGAACAAACTGGCAGACTCTCTAGTAAGGTGTGAGAGGCGGAGCGGTGAGCACCTACCACATGATCGGGGGTGATGGGGTTAGCTGTAGGAACAAACATGGGGAAAGTATTTTCGGATTCTGCTATACCCCACCAACCACGTAAAAACCAAGGCAGCTGATGCAAGAAAGCTGTCCGTAGTTAGATATCTACTTACCGGCGATAAACTACATTCCCGGCAGGGTGCCACAAGCGTGGACTGTTCCGCCGGGGAAAATTCTGGCTGGTTGATCTATCGAGTGATACTCTATGATTACTCAGCAAGCAATAATAAAAAATGTCAATCTTTTCACAAATCAACCCATTTAAATCCAAAAATATTAACCCCGTAATGTGGAGGCAGAAACCTGGTTTGTGGGTTTTCCTGCTTGTTTGATAGGGTATTGTCTGGATGACTAGTTTTGTGGAAGGTTTTTTTGTGGGGAGAAACTTTTCTTTTATTCCTGTATATAAGGGATTTTCTCCCTCTCCCCCTTTCATAGGTATGGTAGAAACGAACCTCTGTCATCAACTTATCGAAAATCGCACGGGAGTGAACCGTGATTGACTTTTTTGTTTGCCGACTTCGATTTACCTGTGGATAGCCAAAGGGCAGTGCTCCCACAACCTCGATCGGATTTGTTTGCTCCTTTTTTTTTTCTTGTGACCTTTTTTTCTTTCCGATCCCCAATTCCGTCAAGGCGGAATTTCGTTCTTTCAGTAACCTCCCAAACCAACTGTTTTCCTCCACTACCCCCCAATACTGATATAATAAAACTATCCACCCCTAACTCCTATAAATCCTCACTTCAGCCGGATACCCGGTCCACCATCTATCAAACAAATACCTCCCCCCAACCTTCATAACCCCTATGTCCCTCGAGCACCTCGCAGCAATCCAAAACGCCATCCCACCCACATCCTTGCAATCCCAAGAGTACCCGAATGGCCCGCAAATCCCGATCTCGGTGCTTCCCCACGGCTGCATTGTTTCGCAGCCGGACCTGCTGGAGCATACTTGCCCCGCCCGGCGGTAGATTTGCGACATGGCCAAAACAACGTCCATGTACTCAGGGGAGTCCTGGGAGGTTTCGCAGTAGAGTTGTCGGGCCTGGGCGGTAGCGGTATCTTCTAACGGGAGGAGAACAGTGGAGAGGAGGGTGAGAATTTTGGTGCGAGTTAGGTTGAGTGTGACCGGGTCCGTGGGGGCAACAAGGCCGGTGACGGAGTAGATTTGTAAGAAGAGGTGAGCAATTACTGGGTCATGAGTTATTGGTGAGGGGAGCTGCACGTGGGCGTTGCTGAGGACTCCAAGGAAGAAGAGGGAGAAAGTAAAGAAGGTACCTGGGAACATTTTTTGTTTGTGAGAAACTAGCTTATATGCACAGCTAATAGGTGCGATTTCATGTTAGAGGTGTTGTGAGAGGGTTCTGGTTGTGGAGGGAGTATTGCTTCTATAAGAAAAGTTGGGAAAGGTATTTGACGGGAGGAAAACGAAAGGAGGGAGTTGGGGAGGGGATGGGGGAGGAAGAACAGGAAACTAGGACCCTGTACCGGAGGTCCCGGGATCAGATGAAAGATTACCGAGATTTGAAAGATCACTCTGCCTTCCTAATTTACTTTAGTTTCTATATAAAACTCCTACCCGTTTCGGAAGAGCCCCCGACTTATGGTCACCACCAAGCACAGTACGACCAACTACACTACAGAACCCCGCATTATATATTCTGTATTGGTCTTATGCAATCGCAGCATCCTGATCCCTGGATCGCAAGAGCCATATCGGTTTCACTTCACATGACTCGATTCTTTCCCGCGCCCCCGTTCTGGCAACGGAAGCACATATGGTTCCGGACATGTAAAACTGACCCCCCTATCTACTTTTTTTCCTCATACAAAAATCTTTCTTTACTACTTTGGAGCTGCTACTCATTCCCTTCTCCCACTTAACCAATAAAATAAATCCATAGTTCTTTCTTCCTCATCATTTTATGCCCCTTTTTTTCTTATTACATTATTCTGACATTGTTGCTGTCCAAGTCTTTCGCTCCTCTTTTGCCGTTACCTTGACTGTAGCTTTCGGGTGTTCAGAATAACTTAAGATCTTGCTCACACCACCTCCACGAGGGAAATGTAACAGCCCTCCGCCGTGCCAGAAAGACTGGTAACAACAGGGTCTCCCGTGCTGTCGGTGCTACAGTTGTGAACCGTGTGGATGATATCAATGACTAAAATGTTAGTACAAAAGGTGTTCTCCTCGAGATTGAGAAGATTAGTGATGAGTATGTTATCCTACCTTGTGAAACTTGAAGACCTTGTGGAAGCAATATAGTTGACCCTCTCAGATACTTTTCATCTATAACAAAGTGTGAAGATCCTGAAGCTTGCACTATCCTCCTCTGTGGTCCTTCTATGGTTATCCTTTACGAAATCAAACGCAATCCGCAAGACGCAGTAGCTGTAGCGCGCAATGGCTTTTTCTACTGCTGGTTAGCTTCTGAAGGTGGCGCAGTCGAGGTGGATATCTCTGTGCATCTTGCCGAGATCTCAGAATCTATCGAAGGTATGCAGCAGTGGCCATACAAGGGAGTTGTAGAAGCCCTCGAAGTCATTCCTAGAGCACTGATCACGAACTTTATGTGCTAGCCCAATCAGAGGACTCACCTAGTTACGTACGAAGCATCTCGCGAAGGAGCATGCCCGGGGCATTGACGGCGGGACCGGTAAGATTGTTGATATGAAGGAATATGGTGTCTGGGAGCCTGAGGCAGTAATGCCGCAAAGCGTCAAGACAGCTATTGAGGTGAGAAAAGAAACTTACCTAAGCACTTGGATTCACGTTTTACTAATAATTTCTCTAGTCTACTTGGCTTCAACTTCGTGTAGATGAAATCTGCAGCGCCAAGGGAGATAAACAGAGTGGCAGGGCTGGCAGGGGTCAAGAGGAATAGACCAAAGTTACTGAAACATGGAACTATTTCATTAAACCCTTTAGGAAAAATTGTATCAAAATCTGATCACGCCACATGTTAGAAGTGCCGGAGGCTTTAAAAAAACCGCCAGTATTAGGAAGTGTTGAAACGACTGAGATTGATTGAGAAAGAGAGGTGAAGGGTATGCCCAACTATCATACAGGAAAGAACAAGCCACCATTTGCCTAGGTTCACGCGGCCTTATTTGCTCTCTCATTTACTCGCCACATCGCCCGCCGCGTCGCCGGCTGGCGTACTGCCCTGCGGTCGGCCATACAACCCCTCCGCTTAGCAAAAATCACTAACACTCCCCGAGCAACAACAACCAGCCACCACGAACAAACCCCATGAGAAAACCCAACCAGACGTCCACTCCCAATCATGCGGCCACAAATCCCCCACTTCTAATCGCCGTGTGAATACAATCCACGATAATCGAGGCCTCCTTCATCCATTTCTCTTTCTTGTGTCCCATACTATGGTACAATACTTGAAAGCGATCTGTCTGAGTAAAAACCTTGCAATCGTAGCAGATCATTTGCCACTGTTCCCCCGTCGTGACAAAACCAAACATGATACCTCCACCATAGTTATCTCCCATGTCTTTTAGGGCCAACATGCATTGCTTCTTTGCCTGTCCAATCGAGGCCTTCTTCGCCTCTACAACAAAGACAAACTTCTGGTTCCCGACTCCGATAACGCTCATCCTAACAAATTCCTCGGTACCACCGGTTTCGGAGTCTGCAGCAATATTCTCTTTTTCCCTTAAGAGTTCAACTTTGTTTCCCCCGAGTCGTTAGAGCAGTTTGCGAGCCATTAGAACTTTAAGCCCACCGAAGTAGTTTCCTCTTCCATCATCACCTCCGAAGGTGCAGTTTTACGCTTAGGATTGGTTTGCTTCTTCTGCCAAATATTGTCGCCTGGTTAGCACAGTTTGTGGGCTACAGTATTACAGCCTCCGATGATAAAAATGGGGAATGTGGAAATTAAATGTCAGAAACACGATCGCTCAATTGGCTCGAGCACATTGAACTCTCCAATCAAACCCTCAGAAGCCCGATCTCCGTTTCCCGATTTTTTCGACCGGGGGCCGTAGACACTTAAGCTTACCTTAGCGGTGCCGATCGCCCTGCATGCATAGAGGACATGAGGGTGGCAGCGGTAGATGCCCGCGGGCCTGAATGCCAGCATGGTGGCAGGTCTGAACATGGTCGGCTACCGTTCACTTCTCATGAATTAGTAAGTCCCTCTTCAGTAGATACCAGTAGACTAATACTAGTAAAAAAAAGTAGCTATGCAGGGCCACACATTGTCGCGCTCTAATTGGCCACAATCCTTGCACGATGGCCTTGGCTGCATACCGAGTGTGCGAGTTTTTACCGGTATGACATTGAGCGGAGTTACAAGTACCCTGTTAAAACGGGCGAATGAGAGGGTAAAATTGACTCCCGATACCAGTAGATATGGTGTAACTTACCCGATATAGGGAGAGAAAAACAAGGATACCGTAGAGCTAAGCTCAGTCGAGGTGAGGTGGCGATGGAATTGGTTTGCTGAGAGGACGCAAAAAACCACCATGGGACCGCCAAACTACCCTATCTGATAGGGTAGTTTTCCACAGTCGGGAGGGCCTTTCACGCCCACTAAAAACTCTGCTTTGTTCTCAGGGGAATAGGTATTTCGGGCGCGGTAACACAAGCTAGTTCTCCGCTTGGAAAGCTCCCGAGTTCACCAGATCTCGTGGCCATACAAATGTACAAGTACCCGTAATTTTCTGAGGTTTGTGAACACAACTAGGTCCGCATATTGTAGATGGCCCAATGGCACCAGCAGCAGCAACTCAGAAAATTGAAAAACTGACCTAGGTTTAAGTAAGTTACCCGCGAGTTCACTTGCCTGAGGGTTCCCCACCAAAAAAACACCCCAAAAGTACTTGAGTTCGCGAGGGCTCTTGGCGGCATATGGGGACCCAGTTGTGTTTGCAAACGTCAGAAAATTACGAGTAATACCGATAGTGGTGCGCCCGACTGTCAACCCCCAAGCACATGATTGATCGTCATATCCCCTCGGCTGAGGCATTCCAGCCCCATTTGAAACGTTGAAGACTAGCCTATTTGAGTAATCGTGATAGGAAAAACTCGGTGCTTTAGAAGTGGTGTAGCGCTCAGAATAGCGCTAAAGCTGTACTGCTCAGCATGGCCATGATGGAAACCAGGTTGTCAACCTTCGTATTTGCTCCTAATTACTCAAATAGGCTAGTTTCAACATTTAAAATGGGGCTGGAATGTGTCAACGGCCGGGGGGATACAAGTATCATAGATGCTGAGTAGAGGCTATTGTGGTTGATCGGTGCAGAACACCGTACGAGTAATAATTGGCCCGTGTGCTACTTGTATGTGGTCCGAAATTTCCTCCTCTAGAAAAGGGGCGAAAAACACGACAAAATCCTGCCTTCCGAGACAAATAAAAAAGAAAAAGACAGGTTTCGCGGTGTAGTTGGTTTTAACACCACGGAAACCCCGAAACCGCCCAAAAGGTACTATACTCGAGCAATCAAGCTTTCACCCTAAACCTGAATAGGGAGGCGGAGAGTCAGTCTTTGGTTGAACACCACTACCGTACTCTATTAAATCCCGTGAGGGGTCAACGAGGCAGCACCCTCAGCGAGGCATGGCATTTCTTGGCTAAGCAAAAAACCCCAGAGTAGCGGATTCCGGATAGGTTTACCTAGTACAAATTTATGATAATTATTAACCAGAGTACGAGTAGACCGGCTCTCGCTAGCCAAGAAATGCCATGCCTCGCTGAGCCCCCACATGGTCTACACAACCGACCCCGCTCTCCCCCCACGAGACCCAACTCAGCAAACATTTGTAGGGGCCGAACCGCATATCCCGCACATCCTACTGGCCCCTCCTGGGATCCATAGAGAAGAGGTATCCAGCTGTGATGCCAAGAGTTTAACCGAAAGCCAAAAGCGGTAGTCCGGAAAATCAAAGATGAGCCTGCTATTGGATGTCATAGTGGCATCTATTGCGAATACATATGGATTCACTGCTCAAACTTGACAACGAGTGATGGCTAATGATGATACCACCAGAGATATAAGGTGATGCGACTAGCTTTGGAGTCGCCATTCCATAAAAATTATGTCTACGCAAGCCAAGAAACTAAGTGCACATCTTTCTCTACTATCTACCATACCTTATTATAATCACTGGCGGTATTATTCATGTCTCACTCAGCTATGCAACCGGACTATGTTGGACCCCATATCATAAGCTATTTCACCTGAGTGATCTTTCATGATGGCGGATACAACAGTCTCATTCAGCCATAGTAGTGCCCTGCGAACAAATAAATTCTAATGAGGAGGGGTAAAGTATATCATATATATTGCCTAACTGACCAGCCAGAATGCCACAACAAAAAAAGCAAGCCGAGTTAAAACGAAAATCGGTGCTCAACCTCAATGTACAAGGTTCTGTAGTACTCAAGGTCACATTACATTAACAGCCTACCCTTACCTCAAGCGTGATCCCCCTTTGCATTCAAGCGGCCAAAAAACTCAAACTCCATCCTCTCAACAGCTTTTGGACCGCTCATAATCTGGCTCATCACGTCTGAACCAGGAGGGAAATCGATCTCAAAACACGGCTCGCCAGCCCCCTTCATATTGACGAGGACTGCTTGGCAAAAGTGCCAACGGAGAAGATGATCATGCGGGCGAAGCGGGTCATCGAGGAACGATTGATCGAGTCGTCGGCCAGCGATTCCGTAGCTGCTAGCAAGAGGCGTGAAGCAGACGATCTTGTGGTGATCCTAGACAGGTATTGGTTAAGAACAGCACAAATTCTTTAACCTCGGGACAAGCGTACATCCGGATTAATTGAGATCTGATAGCAATCAAACAGTGCGTGCATATCTCGGGTGAGCAATATCCCATTCTGCACGGAGTTGATAGTTCCATGCGACGCAGAGGCAGGCGGAACGGTAATCCAATGGCCGAGATTACAATGGCTCCAGTGCTCCTCATATGCTAGAGGAAACACATGAGCAGCTTCGAATGGCTCCCAGTAAGTAACACCATTTATCACTGCTGATCTTCCAGTTATAACGCAGCGCCGATCCCGGTTACGTACGGAGTCAAAAACGATTCGACACGGGTCCCGGAGTGCAACGAAAGAGTACGAAGTAGAGGGACTTCATCGGTGACAGTGATGGAACCTATCGCGGGTGAGTGGTAGTCGATGACCAAAGGATAAAGGGGGCCTGCCCTTTGTAAATATGTAGTAATTTCCTGGTCGAAGTGACTCCTCGTCCCTCTGAACGAGTCGTTGGCTGCCGTCTTGTAAGTCGAAAGTATCGGTAATTGTGCAGAAAATCTCCACCATAGAATAGAGGTTAGTGTTGGTAATACCCGGTGCGACCCACAGACCTCCGAGCACGGTGTCGCGATCGTGGGAAGCGTAGATGTGGGTATCGTGCCATGCCGAGCGATTGGTGGGCTGGATAAACGAGGCCTTATCTTGGTCTGTCGATGCCATTGCTTGAGGTCAAAGCACGAATCGATGGAGAAAGCAATTTTCGCGTAGGCGAAGAAAGGAGTGGTTGCAGTGATGACAGGATTGGGTGAGTGGTAGAGTACGGTAGGTCAACAGCTAAGGAAAAGCAAACATGCACTTATCCGAACTGCCGAGCGGGTGATGCTTGCTTATATAAGCATATAAAGCTGTCGACCGCAACCTGGGCAAAGAGAGCCAGGCAGCAGGGAAGCCAGTTGTTTTGAGTGAAACAAAGGTCTTGGACACCTACCGTAACAACCCGCAGTATCCACTATCGGGGATCGGGGCTTGGCAGTTGCGCAAGGAGATGCGCGTAATGTCGCCAAGACAAAGAGTGACAGGATGTGATGCTAAAATTAGCTCTTCTCAACGTCAGTATTACTATGATACCGGTATTGAGATTGGGAGCAACTACAGCAATGCCTGACAATCAAAGTCTTGACCCTCTGGAGACCTCACTATCTCAGATCAAGCTGCACCAAATACCTTGCTATGTCATATATAATTCAGGTAAATTCTGAATTTCTTTGCACCAAAACTTTTCGAGAATGGCAGAGCTATAGCAACAAGATAATGCATGTTTGTACAATAGGACTTAGGTGAGGAAAGAAGCTCTCAGTTTTGCATTCTTCTAGAAAACTGAGATAATGGTCCGAGGAGACAGGAGATAAATACAGTCAGCAGGATTGAGGATACCGTAATAGCAAGGTATAAGTAAAATAGTATTAGCATTAGTCTTCTGTTTCAATGAATGCTACATTATTATCACCCTTCTCCTGTACATCAGCTCTATCATCTAGTGATACAAATCCTCTCTCCAATCCCCAATTTCCAAGTTTGTAAAACCCTTTATATCTAATTCACAGTCAAGACTTCCATCCATTGGAAGCGACAACTCCAATTTGCGAAAAGAAGCTTTAATTACATGAGGTTTTTGAGAATGGAATTAGTTGAACACTTCACCAACACAGTAAGTAGTCATAACCGTATGATCTCCAATAGTCCATTTTTCAAAATCCTCTGCTGATCTCAACTTAAAGATTTTTTTATCAGTGAGATTTTGCATTAACTTCTTAAATGGCTTGTTTACTGACATGTCAAGCTGTTGGACAAGACTCATACATCCGGCTGGAATTAGGGAGGGGGTAATGTTATGGGTCCGGAGGAGTTGAAGAACAGCAGGAGTCTTATGTAATCCTATTAGATCGAGGGTAAAGAGAGTTAGGCAGCCTCCGAGGACAGGAATCAGATGATTTGTAAGATATCTTTTGAAAAGAGAATTGTTCATATAGGCTGTAGTATTATATTCTACCACAACATCTGAATAATACTATAGTTTTTCTGCCCGAAGCCTTGTTCCAGTTCCATGAAAAATCACCATAGGTGGTACTCGTGATACACCATCTGCAAATATGTAAAGAACTAAGCTAGTCTGTCTTTTGTCCTACTCAGACTGAGTTTCCTTTACCCAAATTGTCTTTTCTCCAACTCTGTCATAGGTCTTTTCCTGTAGGTATTCAAATGGTATTGGCATCTCTTCTAAATTGCAAATATTGGGCAACTCGTATCGTCCAGCACGCTGTTTAACGGCAATCTCCTAAAAAGAACTTTTACGTGGTTGCAAATTCTGACAATTAAATTGCAGCCAATTGATAATAAATATCACATAATTGGCTGGGATCTTTTACACCTTTTTGGTGATACTGCGTAGACTAATCTTATATCGACTTAGAAATCCCCGAAACTACCCATTGCTGAATCAAAAGATCACTGGATTCACATTTGGATATATCTCATGAAATTGAAACTGAGATTGAATATGAAACCAACCCTGCTGGACGGTTCGACCTGCTTTCCTCCTCTCTATAAAGTCACTATTTAACCTTGCTTCCAACTCAGGCTAAAAAACCTGTCCTGCATAACCCAATCCTTCCTCCCTCTTTACTGGTAACTGCTTTCTCAATTTTTCTATTGTTTCCTTCTTGCGTACCCAGTCACTAATAATTCCTTGAGGAATTTGGTAGAAATCCAAGGCTTCCTGTTGTATTGGCTTACGATACTCATTTTTCATTTTGGGGAGCAGAATTTGATGGTACTTGAGAAAGGTAAGTACTCTGACTTTCTGCAATTGACTATAGGTTCCTTCAGGATATTGGATTGGCTTTAAATTGTAGGGGGTAAAAACTTTCTCCTTGATTGGCTTTGCTTTTGGTTCACGGTGCTGACGTTTTTGACTTTGAATTGGTGACATTCTTGCTTCTCAATTGCTCCTATTCTTCCCTTCTATGCATTATTCTTGTACTTCTCTTATATTTTCTTTCCTTTTTCCTTTCTCATTAATCAATAAACATACAATTTTTCTACAATATTGAGTCACAAACATCTGAGTCTGAGCAATTTATCCTTTTCATTATAATTTTGAATTCTAGTCATTTTACCATGCAGGTCAATACGAGATGATCTTCTTAGCTCTATTTCTTTCCTTCCAATTTTATCTTATACTGACTGACTCATGTTCAATTTGATAGAGTCCGTGCAATCTTCTAATTTCGGGATCATTGCCGGTCACTCGATCCCTTGGCACAAGCACTCACACCCCTGAACATGATTGCCAAGCCCCGATCCCCGATAATGGAGGTGACACCTTGGAGAGGTGTAAAATGTCGGTTTTCAAGCAAGGAGAATTCCCGATATGATAGGTGAATAATATCGGGTAAACTACAGATACTGTAAAGACCGAAATGATTGGGCATCGCGCTAGGACGTTGGAGTTGCCTCCTAGTACTCGTAGGGGTGGTTGGAATTTTTCTCTTTTTTCCGGTCTCAAGTCGGGGTATTCGAGTACCGGTAGCTCTTCTCGCTGTGTGTTCTCCCCCCTAATCCAAAGGGGAAATTCTGAACGTCCTATATAGCGCCATGCCCAATTATTTCGCTTCTAACGGCACCGAAAGCCAAGTCACGAAGCTCTAAGATAGATTCCACTCCCGCTCCTACATCAAATCCAGGTCCCGACCCTACTCTCCTAACATTTTGCTTGTGCGGGAAGTGTATGGCAAACTAGAGGCTGTTTACCGGGGGTTGTCTCATGACTCTTCTCACTTGTTTCTTTTGACGTATGTACTAAGCACTCCAACATTTGGGAAAAGAATAAGTATTTTTACTCTTCTGGCCTAAACCCCCTATTATACCATGGATGGGAATATCATTTCTAGCGTGCCGAACAGACCTATTGAATTTTCCATTGTGGAACCGGTGGATACCGGTATGAGGGGAACTTCACCACACGGCCCACGGCATCACGTGCGGGGAACACAGCGCGATCGACAGTCTATCTTTATCGAAGAATTGGTGTCGAGGATAATTACTGGTACTTGTACATCTGTTGCACAAGGAATCTTAATTGTTTTTCACTGTATCATACTGGACCTTACGTGCTACTTGTTTATGGAGGCTAACTCTTGGCCGCAAAAGCTCGGCATATCACCTATTCTACGATCTACCTGTCAAACGAGGCAAGACCGGCCACATGCCCCGGAGGTACCCCACTCCTCATACCGTTTAACACTAGACCTCTCAGATCTCTAGGCTTTTGCCTCATTTACGAGCCAACATCGGTGCTAACATGGTTTTTCAAAATTCTCTATTGCGCTACCTGTAGTTACACATCCCATAGCATTCTGCCTTTTCATCAAGCACGAATCCCCTGTTCATTGTTCGTGCCCAAAGCTCCAAGGTCCATTCCCTCAGCAGCCTTTTCACCGCCCATGATCTGGCCCGCCGTGCCTGGTCTCGGCGGGAAACCCATATCAAAGCAAGTCTCCCCAGCCCCTTTCATATTCACCAGGACAGCTTGGCGAAAGTGCCAAAATAGCAGCGGGTCGGTGGGGCGAAGTGGGTTTTCAAGGAACCGCTGATCAAGATGCGCACCGGCGATTCCGTAGCTGCAAGCAAATGGTGTGAAGCAGACGATCATGTGCTGCTCCTACATAGAGATTAGTTACGACCACAAACACCTCAATCTCAGACTAAGCATACTTTTGGATTAATTGAAATTTAGTAGGAATCAAATAGTGCGTGCATATCTCGGGTGAGCAATATCCCATTCTGCACGGAGTTGATAGTTCCATGCGACGCTGATCCCGGCGGAATTTTGATCCAACGACCAAAGTTATGCGTCCTCCAGTACCCCGCATGTTTTAGGGGAAACACGTGAGCGGCTTCGAAGGCCTCCCAGAAAGTAACACCACTCACCACTGCTGGCCTGCCGGTTATCACGCAGCGTTGATCCCGGTTGCGTACGGCGTGAGTAAAAGCTCCAACGTGGGTCGCGGTCTGCAACGAAATCTGATGAAATAGAGGGGCTTCACTGGTGACAGTGATGGAACCTATCACGAGTGAGTGGCAGTCGATGGCCGAAGCATAAAGGGGGTCTACCCTTCGTAAATATGTAGTAATTGCCTGGCTTAAGTGCGTGCGCATCGTTCTCAACCAATTGTTCCGTGTCATCTTGTATGTAGAAAGTATCTGTAAATATACAGATAATCTCCACCATAGAATAGAGATTTCCGTTGCTTATGCCCTCTGACGCAAGAAGGCCTCCGAGCACGGTATCACGATAGTTGGAAGAGTAAATGAAGGTATCGCGCCATGCAGAGCGAATACGGCCTGAGGTGAGTTGGGGAAGGCCTTGGGCGGTCGACGTCATCGCTGAAATTGCAGAGTAGCAAAGAAAGAGATGTTCAAATTGATGAGTTAGGAGTAGTTCTGCCGGGGAAAAAATAAGAATTGCTTGCATAGAGGAGAGGGTACGAGTACTTGGGTACATGGGTGGTATGAGGGCAAGAGAAAAACACGTACTAACCCGAATTGAGCAAGAGGTAACCCGTGGGTATGTGAGCACAAGAATCTCTTGACCCGATCTCGCTTTCAATATCACCTGTGACGCTACCCCGGCTGCCCCCCTAGTCAGCACCATTTTACCGCACCTAGGCCGTGCCCTCCCTCGCGCTGACAACCATATTCATCATGATCACAAAATATCACTCGATAAACACCGATATCCCAAGCCACACATCGCGAAGACACTGCACCTGCTCCGGCTGGGTGGATGACAGCGGGATCATGTCGGCCGAACACAGGAATATATGGAGAACTCATCAAATTTAATAATATTATAGGGTGCTCCAGAGGAGAGAACCCAACTACAACATTCCAACCCCTAGCAGATGATTGGCAAAACTACCATCCCCAGCCGGCCCCGCCGTCAACATCACTTGCCAGCGCACTCCTCCAGAGCATCAACGCACCGTATACGTCCCCCCGTTCTCACAACTGCTGGGCAGGTGATGGAAGAGGTTAGTGGATTCGGGAGAGGTAGGGTTGGGGCTATCTTCTGGCTACGGGAGGAAGTGATGGGAGCAGTGGAAGCGGTACAGCTGCAGGAGTCTTTGTGGTGTTTGTTTCTTTTATCTTTCCTTTATTATCATGGGAATAGTCTGCAGAGGAAGGGAGACATGCGTGGAAGAGAGCGGGTATGTGTAGCGATGGCTGGAAGGATGGAGGATGCTTTACCGTGTTTGATATATTACTCCTGCCATTTCCGTTAGTTAGTTAGTCGTGTGCGTGAGAGTTGTTGAGTGAGAGAGAGGGTTACCTTCCTTGCTTTTGTCTTGCAGAGTTTTCACACTTAGGTCATCAGTGTTTTCGTTTTCGTACCACCACAGCCGGTCACTCTTTAGTTTCAAGTCGCCGTCCAACGGTCAATATTCGATCAGGCTTGTAGTGCAGGTTTCGAAATAGATATCCGGCGCTCAAGGAATCAATAGAGTATCGTCTAGAGTATTCCCTTTGCACATTTCGGTTTAGATCAGTCATATTGAAAATCCTGAGATGCTGCTCGGCATGTTCACTATTCTTTTCCATCATCATTCTTCATCGTCGCTTTATATCATCACCTTTCAGTTATCCTATGGCGTTGCCTCTCTATCATCGCTTCACGTCGTCACTTTCTGTCGTCGTTCTTTGTCGTCGCTTTCCGTCGTCTCTTTTCGTCATCGCTCTTTGTCGCCCGGAGGTTTTCGCCGATAAGTTGTCGCCGGTCGTTGTTCGTCGCCTGCCATCATTGGAATATGGTCGCGGGTATGGAAGCAGATGGAAGAAAGGAAGGAAGGGAGAGTCCCTTGCGGGTCAGCGGGATGCGCGGAGGCAAGGAAGGTGGTGCGAGTTCTTTGTAAGGGAGGGAGCGGGATGCACAAGGGCAAGGAGGGCCGGGAGATTTCTTCGAGAAGTTTGTCATGCTTTTGTTAGCGCGGAAACCTGGAAGGGAGAGAGCAGGAGACATGTGAGGGAAGGGAATAGAATGGATACCAGTGGTGATCGGTTGAAGGATAGAAGGATTGGAGGATATGCTTGTTTTCCTGGTTATTTATGCCTCCTGTCTTCCCTGTTAGTTAGATTGTGTTAAGCAAGAGAGCATTGTGTTGAGTGTTATGAATAAAGGAGAGAAAATTTTCGCTTGTGCGATAGGTGTTCATTTCGTTGCTTTAGTCATTACCGCTGCGGTCACAGGCTATCACCCGCTGGTTTCGTACCATCCAACTGTCAATATTTTGTTAGTCATTGGAGTTTCCTTGATTCTTGGCATGTGGCCATGTTGCGCGTTGTTATTTAACTTGTGCTCTAGCATGGCAGTGGAAATGGAAGATTTTTTAGTAGATCATTTTCTTGTATTGAGAGGCGGTTTGGGTGAACTTCTACTTTGAACCCACCCAAGTTTCCATAGTCCTCTTCCACAAACAAGCTCCAGAGACAAATCAACACTGATACACTACAAGGCATATTTGAGCTCGTATTTAAGCCATTGTGGGAGTCCATCTATGGAGGAGTGCCAATTGACTGTGCAGATGGGAAAGTACAGAGGTGTTTTCCTATCTTGGCAGCATGGATTGCGGACCACATAGAAAACATTGCACAATATGAAATAAAATCAAATGCCTGTCCTAAATATGAGATACCTCTGAATGTGTTAGGATCTAACACTCATGAGAGATATCTAGTCAGAGATTATGCGAAATACAGGTGGCTTAAACAAGAAATTCTGGACAGGGCAGGGTCCACGTTGCAGGACGTAAGAACTCTGTTTAATGCTCCTAGTATCAATATTGAGGGCAACATTTTTCATGGACTTCCTTAGATTTCTGTAGCCAATCTATACCAGCTAGATTAAATTTTGCTTCACATTATTTATCTTGGATTATTCAAGCACATGATGGATTGGGTTCACGTGTTTCTTAAGAAACATGAGAGAATACAGGAGTTTGATAACACCTGGAAGACTTTACCACCATACCCAGGATTCTTCATTCTCAAAAAAGCCTACAATGAGGTTAGGCAGTAGTAAGGAAAGGAGATGAGGAACTTGGGACAATGTCTTTTGGGAGTTCTCAGCAAGGTATTGAGACAACCAGATAGTATAAAACAGCTACAAGTCAAATAAGCTTTAGTCTGCATGAGGTCATTAAGCAATTTTGATTTAATAGCCTAACATTAAAGCCATGTATGCGAGACAATAGAGTATCTAGAACAATATCTCGATCTGTTCCACTTGACAATGATTATCCTCTTGGGGTTTCAAATATCTAAACAGACGCAAGCAAAGGTTGTTGATTAGAGGAGGAAGCTACAGTACCAGAGGATACAGGTTGAAGAATTACTCATGAAATCTATACAACATTGAGTACAGGAGGAGGATCAAGATGAGGAGAATGACCAGCATACGGGCTTGATTCATGTGGAATCTCATTTCAATTTCATTAAGATGCATCTGCTCAGCCACTTCCATGATCATATTTACAGGTTTGGTAACATTCCAGTGTAATCTACTAACTTTGGCAATCTAGCGTACAAGGAACAAATCAAGAATGAATGGTAACATTTGAACAAGAATGAAGCCCCACAGCAGATCCTCCACAACTACAGGCAACACTATGGCATTTGAATGAGGCTTTTAAACCTATATTCACTGTTGCATTGTGGAGTTGATATCCCAGTAGACCTTCTGAAGCTTTTGGACAGATTGAGCACCGTCATGTCTGAAAAGTCTATATACCCCTCACAGCAACGGCATTACCACTACAAATAATGATATTAACTATACCAAAAAAATCATATGAGTACAATTTTAAAATAGATGAAACTAGAAATAGAAAATAACAGTTTCCTAATGCTACCATTTTGTATGGCTTCCATCAGCATCCAATACAGCCTGAATTCTCTCAGGTATTCTCTGAATCCACCCATCAAATCTCCCTTGAGGAATCAGGTTCCACTCTTCCTTTGCTACCTGAAATAACTCAGCAGCACTATGAGGCCTTCTCTCAACCTTGGAGAATCGCTTTCTGAGGGCTTTTTTGAGAATTGCTCAGGCATTCTGAATATGGTTGAGATCTGGTGAGTTGGGAGGCCAAGCTAATCTCTGATATCCACAGTCCTCATGCAATTTTTTGTTTTCTACTCCATTGTGCTATGATGCATTATCAGCTGCCATATAGATGGTTTTAGGAGCTCTATTTATCCCTTCTATGAAGAGGATAAGGTATAGCTAGTAGATCTCAGTTGTATATTGGTGGACATTGAGACCAAGCCTGTCTCTCTTGCTGGTTCTTTCTTCCTCACTCCTCTTCCTCACAAGAATCAGCTTAGTCCTCCTTCCATATATTATTGTAGTATTGTAACAATCCCTCCTTGGATAGTTAGTTCTTGGCGACGGGAAACGATACTTCTCGTTTCTGTCTTCCTCTTCCTTCGTCTTACGATAGCTCTAGGCCTCTGCCTACGTTACCGATAGTACAAGACCCTTGTCTTCTATCAGGAACGCCTATCGTAAGCTTTTTCTAACTCTTCTTCGTAAAGTGCTTTCCTTGGCGTAATGATAATGTTGCAATAAAGATAAAGATCGTAAAGATGTTTTATATTCGTTAAAGTAATAAGGAGGAAAAGTACTTAGAACAAAGTGTGAAGAACCTATCCTCCTCGGCCAGATCGGCCTCCTTATATAGTATTCTTCCCACCCGTAGTCATGTGACCTAAAGTGGTCACATGTGTGAAACCAAATCATAACAACCTAGTCATGTGACCAAAGTGATCCCATGCTCAAAACCCATGACCTCATAGCGAGATCATGTACAAAAACTCATAAACCAATCATAACACAATAAACGAGTCATATGACTTGACTGAGTCATATGTGCAAAACCCATGATCTCATAACGAGGTCATGTGCGAAACATAAATCATACGCGCAAGGCTTACCTGCAAGGCACACTTGCAAGACATACTCACCAGGTGCACGTCCCATGACTCATATTTGAGCCATGTGCGAAAGCATCACAAATCTCACACATAACAAATCATATGACCCGAATGAGTCATATGTGTAAAACAATAACATACCTGTGACTTATAACCATGCATCACATGAAAACCTCTTTCATGCCAAGCCACGTTCGTGACATCAGCTCCCTTCCTCCTAATCCTGAGTCCCATCAGGCTTTTTCTCACAGTTTCAATAGTTCCCGTCCTGCTGAGCATATGGTCCTTCTCAGCTTGTGGAACTTTTCGTCTGCCGTCCTCCATCTGACCCTTACTGATTCTAGGGTCAGATTCTCCATCTCGATTGTGTGCTGCTGATTATCGTTCAGCTGTCCTACCTCCACGATCATTTTGTTGTTTGCCAAAATTGTGGCCTCGACTTGGCCAAGTTGTTCTCGGAGTCCCCGGATCTGCCTGTGTAGGCTCCTGACATCCGGTTCCATATCTGCTGAGGAGTTTTGGGCCCCTCCCTCCTTGGACTGCGTCCTCGCGGCCCATGCCTTTCTGGCATCCTCTCCTTCTAACTCTTTCCTGCTTCCATCCTTCTGCGGGTAGAATCCCGCAGATATTTTCTGTGCCTGTGCATCCTGCACCCATTTCTAAAGCATTGTTGCCAATGCTCTAGTACGTGGTCCGGACATGGGCCATGCTTTCAACATTCCTTTGGGAACCATCCCGAGCCTTCCTTGTCCCTGTAGTGTGTGTGACATCCATCATCGTAGCATACCGTCTATGACATGGCGTTCTGCTGTGCTTGTTTTTCCCTTTCCTTGAGTTGACGTCGGTTGGCCCCATGAATGAGTATTCAGGGCTAGTGGGTGTGGTTTAGTGGGGGCTAATACCCTACCACTCATGTTGTTGCAACCGTCCAGAAGCCTTTTCCTCTCCTTTGTCTTGGTTGAATGTGATTGTCACCTGGGCCGGGCTTGCCTGGATATCGCTGGTGGAAGGTTGAGATAGCATCTTGTGTGTGTTCGAAGTTGTGTATGAAGTACCAAGTTTTATTGTGTTTGGGCGAACATCCTGTCTACTTGGCTGGGTATTGGAGGTGACCGGGGAAGAAGCAGGAATCGACTATTTTGTTGAGCTTGTATTCTGGTTCTCCGTCGAGCTCGATCGGAGGGGGAGGAATAAGTGTTTGTGAGAGAAACCTGTTGTCGTTATGTAATTCAAGGAGTGAGATGTGGAATGTGTTGTGTATTCACATTGAGGGGAGAAGGTCGAGTTTATAAGCTCGGCTGTCCACTCTTTCCAGTATCCTGAATGGTACGATTTTCTTGTAGTCCAATTTCTTTGATGGTCGTATCGTATGGATATTGTATGGTATAAGCCATACCATATCTCCCGGTTGTATGTTCGGATCTGGTCTTCAGTGCTTATCATATTATTCCTTTTGTTGTTGTTGTACTTGACTCATTTCATATTGTAATGTTTCGTGTAGTTTTCCCATATCGGTTTTGTCTGGTATCATATTATTAATCGTATGATATGTGGTCTGACTTTGTGGATGTTGTCCGCAATTCGCGAAGAATGGTGTCGTGCCGATTGTTTCTTGTTTTCCATTGTTGTATGTGAATTCGGCCATAGATAACAGCTTGTACCAATCATCTTGTTGATAATTGACGTAGTCCCTTAAATATTGTTCGAGTATTGCATTTACCCATTCTGTTTGTCCATCCGTCTGTGGGTGGAATGCGGTACTCATCCTGTTTTGTATCTCCATTTCTCCAGTTACTTTCTTCCATAGTCCTGATGTGAACAGTGTTCCTCGATCCGTAATGATATTTTTTGGAAGGCCGTGAAGTCGGAAGACCTCTCGCAAAAATGTCTGTATAAAATCCCTCGTGTTGATATCTTTTCTGACCGGAATGAAATGACTCATTTTGGTCCGACGATCCACTATGACCAGGATGCTATCGCAATTTTCCGATGCCAGTAGGTCCATGATGAAGTCCATAGTAATTGTTTCCCATGGTTGTTCGGGAACTTCGTTTGATTTCAGTAATCCATATGGTGCGTGTTTAGCCATTTTCGTCCTGTGGCATATGTCGCAGTTTTTGACATAGTATTTGACATCTTCACGCAGTCCTGGCCAATAGAATGACCTCGTGACGAATTCCGTGGTTTTAGCCATTCCGCCATGTCCTGCCATTTGGATATCGTGGTGTTGTCGTATGATGTCTTTCCTTATCTCCTCCTCTTCCGGGATCTATTGTTTTCCGTCGTACCACATACTTCCATCCTTCCATTGGCATAAACCCAGAGCAATTCCTTTCATCTCCTTTTTTTTTTCTTTCAATGCTTCTCTTATTGCCTGAATTGTTTTGTCTTTCTCGTTTGCGTTCTCAATTTCCTTTTTCTCCGTTGATGTGAATTGGATAACCTCCATTGCCTCAAAGTAGGTTTTTGGTAATAGTGTTCGTGTTTTTTGTTTGATTCTTTCATCTTCTTTCGTTTGTAGTTTGTCGCTTGCAATTCTTGTGCGAGCATCTGGCTTTCCACTCTCTTTACCTGGTCGGTATTCGATTTTGAAGTTGTATTTGCTGAGATGTTCCATCCATCTTATCTGGCAGTCATTCAGTTCTTTCGTAGTCATGAACGGGACCAGGTTCTTGTGGTCAGTTAGAACTCGGACGGGATGGTCGTTGTTTAAAACGTATCTCCTCCATTCCTTTAATGCTTGAACTATCGCTAATAGTTCTTTGTTTGCAACATCGTAGTTGCACTCTGCGGGGGTCATTGTCTTGGATCGGTAAGATACTGGCCTCCATTTTCCATCCTTACATTATTGCGAAAGTATGCCTGAGCACACATATTTTGAGGCGTCCATTTCAATCATTGTCCTTCGGTTTGCATTGAAATAAACCAGTATGGGTGCTGATGTTAGATGTGTTCATATTGCATCGTTTGCTTTTTGTTCCGTCTCTTCCCATTCCCATTTCTTGTCTTTCTTGGTTAGGTTATAGAGTGGTTTTGCAAGCCTGCTAAATCCCTCTATGAACAATTGATAAAAGTTGCAGAATCCCATAAAGCATTGAACATCTGTTTTGTTGTTTGGTTTGGCCCAATCTCATATGGCTGCTGTTTTGACAGGATCGACCTTGACCCCACTTCGATTGGTGATAAATCTGAAGTATTCTGTTTCTTATGGAATTCGCACTTTCTTGGTTTGATCTTCATTCCTGATCCTTGTATTGCGGCCATGATATTGCTGATATCCTTTTGGTATTGTTGTATATTTTGCGAGTATATGAGTATATCGTCCAAGTATACGATGTAATATATGTCGAGGTACTTATTGAGTACCTTATTGATCCATCTCTGGAATGAAGCCAGTGCAGTGGTTAGCCCGAATAGCATAACCAAGTATTCGAACATTCCGTATCTTGAGGCGAATGTAGTCTTCCATTTGTCTCCTGCCTTGATGCGTATATTGTGGTATGCATCCTTGATGTCGAGTTTGGTGAAGTATTTTGCTGACTGCAGTCTATCCAGTGCTTCTCCAATCAAGAGTAGTGGATATCAGTCTTTCTTGGTAACCGAATTGAGAACTCTGTAGTCCATGCAGAGTCTCATTTTTCCGTCTTTCTTTTTGACGAATAGTATTGGGTATCCTTCTGACGTGAAAGAGTCCTTTTTTTTTTTTTTTTTTTTATAATCATGTATTCATTGTTTAGGTACAAGAACTCGCATGCAGCGGTAGCTATGGCGTAAACAAAACCTTAATCCCAAAGCAAACAAACACAAAGGAAACCAAACTATTGCCTCCAATAAGTGCGAACAACCCATATCGCAAAGCGCATAACCAGCTAACCATAAAGGGAAACATTCAAACTAAACATAAAGATATCCTACAAGCAAGGAAGACAAAACAGTATGCTTACACCATCTGCTTAGGCTGAGGGTGAGGAAACAAGTGAGGAAACGGGGCACTCGATTGGTCGGGCCTTGGAGGGGGGGTATCTAAGTACAGGCATTTCTGGGGGGAAGCCAACCGAGGTTGCGGCTATGTAGACGGATAGGTTGTAAAGCAGTTCCGGCAATGTCCAGATGGGTTCCCCTTCATCAAGGCACTCGACTCCTGGGAGGTGGGTGTCTCTGGCTCTTTTATGTGAGGGGTATTTGAGAATGGCGTGGTGGAAGGACTGAGGTTCCTCTTCGCAGTAGGGGCACCTGTCGAGGGCGTCCGGGTCTCTCCATGATCGGTGGCTGGCCAGGTAGCTTTTTCCTGACCTCATCTGGTGGATCCTGCCCGCTATGAATTTCCCCAAGCCCATGAAGGGGTGAGGCAACAGAGTGGGCGAGTAGACATATCGGGGAGGAGTCGGGTATTGTTTGGTCCAAGTGTTCAGGAGGAACTGATGACAGCCTTTCTTAAGGGCTGGAAAAGGAGGGTTGTCAGGGGCTGCAGGGGACAAGGGCTCAGGGAGGAGGGCGGGCGATGCTGGTGGGACCCTAGCAAGATGACCGACAAGCTTACCCACACGGTGGGCTATTGCGTCAAGTGGGAGATGCCTCCTTACCGGAGGGGATTGCTCGGGGGTTTTCCAATTCAGGGGCCTGTAGCCTGGCGTAAGCCCCACCGTCAAGGCCTTGTGGTCCTCTGGAGAGCGGTAGCAAGAGCTTGTAGGGAAGGAGCAGTGCAGCCGTGCAGTTGCCGGGTTCCTTTCTGGGGGGAGGCACACTATCCTCAGTGCCATCAGGCGCTGTTGGTGTTCAATGAGGCATTGTATTAGGGGAAGGGCCGACTCACAGGAGAGGATACCGGTAGGGGTTTCTGAGAAGCAGTTGGTGACCCAATGCTGAACTTGTCTCCAAAAGACAGCAAGCCGGTCGGTCATTGTTGCAGAGGGTGAGAAGAGATCTGCTCCGAAGAGGAGTATGGGTGCGAGGAGGGATGACACTAGCCTGTGGCAGAGGAAGGGCACGAGCCCCTTCCTGGGACCTGATAGCCTCTTAAGCATGGAGAAGGCACCCTGAGCAAGTGCCAAATATTTTGAGAAATGGGTGCTATTAGCCCATCGGAGAGAACAAGAGGCCAGCTCAAACCAGTGGCTGAGCCAACAGACCACCCCGGAGGGGCAGAACAGGAGTCCATTAATAACTATTGGGAGAGTCGATACGAGGTCTCTTTGTCTGAGTATCCTCCAGTGCATGAGTTCACTTTTGGGTACAGAGAAGGAGACCCCAAGACGCCTACTCCTTTGAGTCAACATCTTGACTAGATGTTGGAGGCGTTGGACATTCCTCCTGTAGGAGTTGGAGGCAACAGTTACTGCGAAGTTATCCACATAAGACAGGATTAACCCACGCGGTACTGGAAAGTGGAGGGACGAGATATAGATAACAAACAGAAGAGGTGATATTGGCAAGCCTTTCGGAGTGCCAACCTGAACGGGTTTGAAAACCCTGGACGATCCCTGAAAAACCAGACGGCACTGCCTTCCTGTCAAGAAGAACCTAACCCAGGAGCAGAGGTATGGAGGTATGCCCTTTGAATATAGCATATGGAAGAGGTCATTTGGGGAGACATTGTTAAAACCTCCCTTGATATCAAGGAACAAGGTGGACGCAACCAGCTGGGGCTGTTGCAGAGTTTGAACTTCGTGAACCAGAGTCACGCAAGCATCGAAAGTGCTGAGCCCCGGAAGGGAGCCACATTGATGTGGGTGTAGCAGGCCCAATGACCTAGCCAAAGGTGAGAGACGATTTGCGATTATCCTCTCCATGATCTTGGAGACCGCTTCAAGGAGGACAATTATTCTGAAGGAAGCAGGTGTGTCGTAGGAGGGTTTTCCTAGTTTGTCTAGGACTACTCCGTTCGCCATCTTGAGCGATGCTGGGTGGAATCCGAAACAGACTAGTAGAGAGAGTAGCTCAACTAGCAGAGAGGTACGGGCTATATTAACTTTCTTCCAGACTGAGTACGGGAAAAGGTCGGGACTGGAGGCCGAGGAGGATGAGGACTTTTTGAGTGCTACGGTTATCTCTTCTGCCAGTAGGGGGTGTGCATCTTTGAAGGCCCTGAGAATAAGCGGGCAGAACGCGGGGGGCCTAGGAGGGAATAAGTGGGAAAGTAGGGCGTCATTCGGTTCCATGGGTGATGTTGCTTGTGGGAGGGATGGGAACCGCTCTGGGAGTTTTCCGAAGGCGAATCTTTTGGCCGTCCATACGTTTTGGGGGGTAGCACTTTCAAGGAAACATGACCAGTGCTCTTTCTTAGCCTTCATGATAGCCTTAAAATAGGCATTTTTGGCTAAGCGAGCAGAGGCTCGAGTGTTATCGGAAGGGGATATACAGGCTTCTCAAGCACGGGAATGGTGAACTTTCCTCAGGTCCGACAAGGTGTCAACCACTAAGGTTTTGACCTTATTGAGGGTTTTTTCATCGGCGTATGTCTGGCAAGGACTAACCGTATCCTGCCAAGGTTGATGTCAAGCCACGTGCTAAGTGCCTCCTGAGTTGGGAGTGGTGGAGGTGGCGTAATTATGAGGGAGCCAAGATCCTCCATTACTTTGGTCCAGTCGGTAGCCTTCCAGTGCGGTGTGAGCTGGGGGGGAGAGAGAAGTGGAGAGGTCAGTGTTATGGATATCAGGACGTGATCCGACCCGGTAGACTGGAGAGACGCGTCTCATGTTTCCACAAAGGGTGCGAGATGCTGGTTGGCGAAGGCTAGGTCAAGCACAGACGGTGCATGGCCTTGGCCTAGTGAGAATCGAGTAAATACTCCAGGAGTATTCAAGAGGGAGAAACATCTTTCTTGTGATATTTCTGCATATGGAGTGGAGGTTCGGATCTCCATTTTCCTGAGAGGATGGTCAGGATTCCATTGTAGATGGTGTATATTGAAATCGCCCACAACTAGTGTGGGGAAATCGAGATTGGGGTAAGCTTCCTCTGGGAAAACAGAGTGGTAGAGCAACGAGGTCGTCTAAAGTGAGTAAAGGTTGACCAAACAAAATTTCTCGTGGGAGGTGTCGAACAAGCCTGACGGGGTATAGGCATCCACTGCCATTAGGGCAGGGTTGTTAAAAAACACAGGAACTAAACAAACAATATCAAAAAAGGTACGAAGTGCAAACACCGCCACCCGTGGATCATCCTGAGCGCCATCGGGGGATAAAAGAACTTGAAGCCAGCGAATTGTAGGAGTTTTCCACGAAAGAAAGAAGGGTCTTGAAGGGCAACAAGCACAGGAGGAGAGGGCAAAGCAACTGAAGAACTTAAAGAGTGAGAGAAACACATTCCAGCTACCCATGCAGTTGTGTTGAACGAGGGAAAAAGAGCTAGTGCTCTGCGGAGGAGTAGTAAAAACCGGGAAAAGAGGAGGAGTAGAGCGGTTGTCTTGCATTAACGGAACGAACCCACTGGTGGTTTGGAGACTGGGGTGGGAGTGACATCCTCCTGGGTACGGGTCGGGTCAGTTCCTTGGGGGTGCGATGGGGTGCTGGGGACGGGGAAGACACTTCCAGGTCTTCTGAAGGGGGTCGAGAAAGGGAGACTGGGGGGGGCTCTGGTGGTGAGACCATCTCCCAGGTCTACGGAAGGAGCAAGGCTCTGGGGCCGAGGCTGTCTGGTGGAAGGACCCTCTCCTCCATCGTCCTGCATATCCATTTCTTCTTCCCTGAGGGGAGGGGACTCGGAGGAGGGCAGGGGAGGGGGCTTTGGTCGTTTGGTGTATGATGGATCGAAGGCTGGGTGGGCTGAGGAACAGTTGGTGCAAAAGGGGACGGAGGTGGGGCAGCAGTACGCCACAGGTTTGAGGTTGTCACCTTTGGGGCATGTCGGGTTCCAGCAGCAGTGAGTCACCATTGCGTGGCTGAGGGCACATATTGGGCAGACTGGGTGGTCGGTTTTGTATCTGGGTGCTTGGTGGCCATAGCTCCCGCAGTTCTTGCATTGAGTGAATTTATTCGCTGAGAAGGCTCTTTCGATCTGGCAGCGTGAGGCGTAGAGGACGGTCCTGCCTACCATCTTGTCCACATCGGTGGGCGCAAGCGTAACGATGCATGCGGTGTTTGCCTTGGAGAGGCGAATCTCCTCGTCTTGAACCAGGACTCGTGCTGAAAGGATTCGTACTTCCTTGACATTCAGAATAGTTTCACTAAGGGTCCCCAGCAGGGCCTCTTGATCGTCAGGAAGGAAGGAGACGGGGAGGGAGTGAACCGCTAGCTGCACCTCATTGGGTGCAGGGTGGAAGCAGAGGTAAGGGTTGTCGCCCACAGGGTAGGCTTTATTTAGACGGGAGGAGAGAGCTTCATAGTATGGTGCATATGTGGTTGCTACAGTGTGGAGATCAAGGGTCAAAAGCATCACTGTGCCTCAATCGTTCACCTTTGCTGTAAAGGCTTTTGGGAGGGGACAGTTGGCCTCTTTAAGGACCGTTGCCGCTGTGTCTGGGAAGGAAGCCGCTATTTCTCTACTCAGGGAGTGGTGAGCAGCGAGAGATCAAGGTGTAAAGAACCGTCTCTCAGCAGCGGGCAGTGGCCGAGGGGCGGGAGGACTAGCCAGCCTTGGGACTGTTTTTGCGACTTGTACTGCTGAGGGGGTAGAACTACCTTGTTTTTTCTTGGCCCTTGAGGGCCCTGAAATTGCGGCCTCGGAGTAGGACGGTCTGGTCTTGCCAGGTGGGGGGTCATCATTATTGGGGATGCCGAGTAGGAATTCAGCCGGGTCGGGGTATTTGCCATCCCTCCATTGCTGTGCTTCCCATGTCTTAGGGTATTAGGCCGTAAAGGCAGCAGGGTTATCCCGGTACTTGCCTATCGCCATGTCATAATTTGGGAGGTCTGGGTCGTAAAACGCCGGGTATCCTGAGCATAGGACATCAGGGAGAGTGGGGGCAGAGGTGTTGGTGGCTGGCTCTTTACCCTTTTGGGAAGGCCAATGTGGCGGGGCAGTGGGGGCCAACACAGGCGGTTGGGGTGGAGGAGCGGGGTTTGCCACCAACATAGTAGACAGATCCCTGATGGATGCTTGGAGGGAGGCCGTGGAGTTCACAGAAATGTTGGTGGCGTTGGCCGGGATTTCGTTGGAAGGGAGCGTGTTGGCAATCTGGGAAGATAGGTCGTGAATTCTCATATTGAGTTCCTCGACAGGGCGGGAGAGGGCGGACATTCCGTGCACTAGAGAGAAGACCAGGGGAAGCAGGTAGCACTTTCCGGTAGAGAGTTCTAGCACCTCCTGATGGGAGATTGGGGGTAAGCTTTCTGGGGGCCAATCTAGTAGGGCTCTCGCAGAAGGGATAAGCCTAGCTAGGTTCTCGTGGATAGGGAGGATTGGTGCAGCCGAAGACGGCATTGAAGGAGGGTGAGAGATAGGGCCCTGGTTCGAGACAAGTGTACCAGAACAAGAGTGAGCGGAGGGGTCCATGGCCCAGCAAGGAGAGATAATCCCTGGGTATAGGCTAGGAGGATCATGAAAGTGTAAGGAGCTTATGCACCAGATGCAGATGGTGTTGAGTGCAGTAGTAAAACGTAGGGGGGGGGGAAGAAGAGGGCGCGGAGCATGAAAAGAAGAGGGCGCGGAGCATGATGCGAAAGAGTCCCTGATCCATCCTCGCTTTAGGTTTTGCTCGATGTACTTCCTAAGTTCTTCGAGCTCTGCTTCTCCTAGTGGGTATACCTTCTTGTAGGGAATCTCTTTAGTTTTTCCTGTTTTTTCGTCTCTGTCCAGCTGAATTCCGTGATCACTTCCTGGTCTTCGAGGTGGTAGCTCCGTAGCTTCCTCTTCTTGGAATAGGTTCGTGAATTGATGATATTTTTTTGGAACCAATTCTTTCCATCCCTTTTGGCTTTGGTATTTCTTGTCCTGGATTGCCAGCTCCGTGCTGATGTTGATTTTCACTAGAACTGCTTTTTCGTCTTCGTATGTCCATTTGAGAATTCCTGTTGCATCTCCACTTCGATAGTACCTTCCAAAGGCTTGTGCTGTGATCTCTTTGATCTCGATTCTTTTTGTTGTATCGGGCTAGTTTTGGTCCATGCTTCCAAATCCTTTGTCTCCTCTTGTGGTTTCTTCCAGTTGATCTACTTCTTGCAGATCTTCTTTGTTGATTTTTTCGATTATCAACTGTGCGATTTGATCGCCTTTTTAGACTTGGTAGTCCTCTTGAGCCAGGTCTGCCAGGACCACTTTGATTTCACCTGTATAGTCGACATCGATCACCCCTACCCTGGTCATGAGTCGATGTTTGACTGCTAGACCACTGCGGGGTGCGATTCATCCATAGGTGCCTTCTGGTAGTTTGATGACTATTCCTGTTACTATCGTTGCCTACCTGTTAGCAGGTATCTTGATTCCTTTGTTGGCATGCAGGTCGTGGCCTGCTGCCCCTTTGGAACCCGTGGTAGGCACTCTTGCCTCTTGGTCCAGTCTTTGTATCCGGACTCTCTTATCTTGCCGCATCTCGGCGAACTTTGGATGCAAAGTTTCTTCTTCCGCTTCTCGCATCGGTGTTGAGTAAACCACAGGTGAACTGTTGAGACATCGTGTCGCACATAGTTCACTTGTAAAGGTCATCTTGTTCTCGTTCCAATCAATCATCGGATTATGTTTTCGTAACCATGGTATCCCTAGGACTATCTCATGGTTTTTAAGATCTGCTACCTGAAAGGTTGCCGTTTCCCTATGGCTGTCAAATCCATAGGTACTGTCACTGTATGGGTTATAGGAGACATAGTGCTTGGCTTTCCATCCACTAGGTAGACTTATCTTGCTTTCTTTGCTTGTTTGGTGTGGAGGCCGTATTTGTTGCAGATTTATTTGTCGATGAAGTCTTCTGTGGCCCTAGAGTCGAGCATTGCATATATTGTTGTTTCTTCGTTTTCTTGGTTGTATATCTTCGTTTTGATCATCACATGATCTCCGTCTTCTTCTCCTCTTTGCGTGTGTAGTGCTGTGTAGTAGTTCGCTAACTTGATGGGTTTTTCAGGTCTACATCTTGCGTCTCCCAGACCACCGTTTACTGGGGACCCTTGTCGCTTTCCGCTGGTGAATCTTCTGCGATCATTTCGCGAATGTTACTCCTTTTTTGATTTTAGAAATGATTATTCCCAGCAGCTCCGGTTCTTTGGTACCCACTGTCGGGTCGGCTTCTGCACTCTCGTATCTGATGTAATGCTTTTCCGCACCTTAGGCAGAGTTTCCCGTTCATTCTTCTGGCGTATTCTTCCTTAGACAGGTTCAGAGCAGGTCCTGCTCTTGATTTGTCCAACTCTATTAGCTCGCCTGGTGGTAATGCTCGACTTTCTCCTCGAGCTGCTTGTGGTTTGAAGGTTCCGTCCACATTCCTGGATGATTGGACCACTCTGTGTGCTATAGTATTTTCCGAGTTGCTTCGAACCATGTTTAGTTTGCTTTCCTTATTGATCGCCTATCTTGCAAATTGTTCTGCTATTGTATAGTGCAGGTCGGATATTCTCCTCACCTCGCGGAGTCTCTCACTGCAGTTTCTCAGGAGGATGATGTAGAGAGTACCATCATCAAACTTGGCCTCATATTCGAATAGTCGGCATTCGTTCCAGTATGCTGAGAATGTTTGTTTCCCTTGTTGGAGTTTTTCCAGCTTTCGTCTTGCTGTTTCTTTAGCGTTTGGATCTCCGAATTGTTCGAAGAGTGTCGCCTTGAACTCTTTGGATGTGACCCATTCCCTCTGCTTCCTTCCATCTTGGAAAGGCATGATCGATTCTCCTACGAGTCCTCTGAGGAGAGATTCCACGTATGGAATCTTGATCTCGTCATGGTGATCTCTATATCCTTTAACAGCAAAATATCCTTCACATTGCGCTAAGAATATTCGTAGCTTGTCTTTGGCTCCTTCGTATGTGTCAGGCTCCTTTACTTTGGGTCATTGGACGTTTCCTTGTCATGTGTTTCGTGTTGCTGCGAGAAATGCCTGAAACTGATTTTCAGTCATTCCAAGATGCTAGTTCCTCGAGCCAGAGCAGCTGGGGCCAGTGGCCCAGGCACTGCTGATCCCAACATTCTCTCGGGTCGTGGAGTTCCTACAGGAGAGCTATTGACTGGTGATCCTTTCTCTGGGGTTACTGGGCTTGCTGCTCTCGAGGGTTCTGCTGAGATGTGATCTAGGGTGTCACTGAATCCTCCTAGGTTAAGGTTTTGATAGTCGATGTCTATACCTCCTTCCCTGTCTGGATTGAAGGATGCTATCTTGTATCATTTGGTGTCACAATAGGTGACACTTTGTAATGTAACGATCCCTCCTTGGGTAGTTAGTTTTTGGCGACGGGAAACGATACTTCTCGTTTCTGTCTTCCTCTTCCTTCGTCTTACGATAGCTCTAGGCCTCTGCCTAAGTTACCGATAGTACAAGACCCTTGTCTTCTATTATGAACGCCTATCGTAAGCTTTCTCTAACTCTTCTTCGTAAAGTGCGTTCCTTGGCGTAACGATAATGTTGCAATAAAGATAAAGATCGTAAAGATGTTTTATATTCGTTAAAGTAATAAGGAGGAAAAGTACTTAGAAGTCAATCTAATTTTATTTAAACTCGTACCGCCAACACTGGCATATGACGAGCTCCCGCCAGCACAGGGATACCGCTAACCGGTATACCACTAATCCTAGGCTAACTAAGTCTACGATCCCGCACCTGCCATCCCCGAGTCATGCCCGCACGGAAACTAATTACAAGACCATCAAACAACCCAGCGCCCTCCCCGGTCCAAGTCCGTAGCCCCTCTCGTATGAAGCCAACCAGCACCAAGCGTAGCCGAAGCTGAGCAAGAGACCGACCCAACCAGGTTCCTCGTCCAACAAAATCAAAACCACTACCACTCGGTCTAAATACCGTCCCACAACACCTCCACCACAGTAGAAAACCAACAACAAACCAAAAGAAATATAAACTACAGGCGACACAATGGCAGAGAGGAGGTGACCAACATGTCCACCTCTCGCATCCGCATGCCAGGCCGTCGACCCTATAAACCCACTTTGCCAAGTACCTCTGAGGAGCGTAATAGTGAGGAGGACCTGTACCCGCTGCCTGTCCCCCAAAACAAACTCGTAAACAAAAGAAATACATAGAGGTGGTGACAGACCGAAATAGTCAGTGGGGCCTATCTCCCACCCGTGGTGCCTTGCCCCTGCCAGCCATGCCCATTGCCAAACCAAAGAAACCAAACAAACTTCCACAACACCCAGCACGCAGAACTCAAACAAGTCCAACCAGGTGGTCGCAACTCACTATCCGCACAGGTGGCCATCAGCCCAGCGGTCCGCCGGGGAGCTTTACAGCACTCAGCAGCTTCGCCCAGTAGCCCAAACCGGTCCGGAAACACTTAATTAGACATCGCCCAACCTGACGCATGTCTGACCGGTGCTCGCTGGTGCCTCTCCCCCCCCAATCAGCCCCCCTTAAGCCCCACACACCAGATGCCACAGAGCCCATCCAGCCCCCCCAGCCCCTCAGACAGATCAACCATCTGACGGCCACAGGACAGCTTATACCCAGCCCCACCAGGCAGCCATTGATCTTGGCCACATGAACAGAGCCCCAACCCCAGCACCGTATAGCTGAGGGGAGCCCACCAGCCACAGCCGGGAGCCACAAAGGAGGCAGCACCAACACCTGAAGGCACGGGCACCAGCCACACCATCCAACCCAGCCCAACTGAAATCCAACCGAGTCGGAAAAGAGTAAGCAGAGCCAGCCAAAGCCAGCCCCACAGGTCCGGCAACAGGCACGGACCGAGCAACGGGCAAGAGGCATCCCCAACTGATACGACAAGAAGGGGGAGGGCGAATGAACAGAAGGAGACAAACAGAAGGTAGGCCCCACTTGCAATGGGTGAAGCCGCCAACCACAGACCACAACCGAACCACCCAGATGCACAGACAACGCGAGTGTCTGGCAGCCAATCGTCCCACACCACCCCAGGTAGCAACAATCACCACACCAGGGGGTAAGATTTTTCAGGGTCAAAGCCATCCCCACGGGTGCGAGGAGGAGACGCCTGACTGAATCGCCGTAAATGCCACAAGGACAAAAACACCAAGGGAACGGCGATGAATAACATCGTAGGATCCCGACCGTGGAAACATGTAGTAACGAGGAGGGGGGGGCCGGCAAGGCCCCCTTCCCAGTGGGTTGATGCGGCCGGTACGACGTGTTGATACTTGGGAAGGTCATCAGTCTAACTCAAGGGCATTTTGTATTGCGAGAACTTAGGACTCCATTAAAACCCAACAAAAGACATGAGCTGGCCCAAAGAACGACACGGGTGATCCCCCCAAACACAATGTTCAATCCCCCTAATCGAACGCGAAACCTGCAAGTAGACGATAAACAGGAAGCCGTAGACATTTTACCGAAAGGGGCTTGTATGTGACCGTGATGAGTGCTCAAAGTGCTAGTATCATGAGATAACCAGCCCAACGAAACGAGACGCAAACAAGTTATCCACCACGTAACGCCTAACACACCTCAACACCAAAGACCCCAGGAACTACTGAGCGAACTCAGATATCTCCCCCCGAATCAAAGGCATCAAGGCCCGCCATGAGGGCGAAAGAAACGCTTGGGGCGAAGTGACGGCAAGGACGAGGAAAAGTACTTAGAACAAAGCGTGAAGAACCTATCCTCCTCAGCCACATCAGCCTCCTTATATAGTATTCTTTCTGCCCATAGTCATGTGACCTAAAGTGGTCACATGTGCGAAACCAGATCATAACAACCTAGTCATGTGACCAAAGTGATCACATGCTCAAAACCCATGACCTCATAGCAAGACCATGTACAAAAACTCATAAACCAATCATAACACAATAAACGAGTCATATGACTCGACTGAGTCATATGCACAAAACCCATGACCTCATAATAAGGTCATGTGCGAAATATAAATCATATGCGTAAGGCTTACCTGCAAGGTACACTTGCAAGGCATACTCACCAGGTACACGTCCCATGACTCATATTTGAGCCATGTGCGAAAGCATCACAAATCTCACACATAACAAATCATATGACCCGAATGAGTCATATGTGTAAAATAATAATATACCTGTGACTCATAAACATGCATCATGTGAAAACCTCTTTCATGTCAAGCCACCTTCGTGGCAAGTATATACACCTATATTAGTGCGACCTGACTTAAAACTAGACTTTAAGTTCTTTTCTTCCAACTCTTCACCTGGTCTAAGTCTAACCTTCCTTCCTACTGGATTTGGATCATATTCAATTGTGGTCTCATCCACAAAAATAACCCATTTCCAAGCTCTTGTCAAGTTCCTCCTGACTCTAGCAAACTTCTTTCTCTTTTCCTTCTGTTCTTTTCTTTAAAAAGACTTTTTCCTAGGTATCCTAAGCTTAAATCCAGCTTCTTTGGATATCTTGCTAATAGAATCTTTTTCAAAACCATTATTGGCTTTGTGGATAATGTCTCTTAGTACTATATAAGACTCAACATCGATAATATCAAGAATTACTTGCCCTTTAGCATTAGTAATCTTGGTTGGTCTGCCAGATCTGGAGGTATTAAGTGTGTTTCCATCTTTAGATTTCACATTTTTAACCACTATTGAAACAGTTGACTTGGAGAGATTCAAAAGCTTTGAAATTTTACCATACCCCATATCAGTATATTTATAAAGGGCATAGATTTCCCTTTTCTGGTCTTCTCTAGAGGTTTGAAAATGTGGTGGTACTATAGTGCAGGGGGTGGTGTTGAAGTGATCCATGGTTGTGGCATTGCTAAGAGGAGTATGTAGACTTTTCTGACATGACTGTACTTGTAAATCTCCACCATCTACCTAACAGAGGAAGCTGAGGGGAGGTTGACCAGACATTGTTACTCCCAATGATATTTGCAATATCTTGCTTATTACAAGCGAGACTGTATATGTCTAGTTGATTCATTTTAACTGGCAGAGCATGCTAGTCAAGTATCACCTTTCGCCAGACTCAGAGATACTTTGATTCCATTTGGTTAAGCATTAAGGACAACTTGAAACCCCAGTTCTTGCATTCTAAGAAACTAAGGTTTACAACATCTACAAGGTGCTATCTATAGGCACCAGGCACTTTCAGAACCAGGTAAGTTGTAATGATGGGATTCATTTACAGACTGGTGGAGAGTAAATGTATAGCGTACTCAGGAGACGTCTTCCAGTAAATCTCATAGTACTGTTTAAGCTCTGATAATATGGGTACATGGATAGAGTCTACCTAGTCACCTGTATTCAGATGTTGAATGTTCTTAACTCTGGACATCCATTAGAGCTACATGATCTTTTCACTTTACAGCTAAGACAGGATGCCTGAAAGTTTATTATAGTAGACATTGGTACAATCTTAGGACTAGCTTACCTAATTCTGCAGGCAGACTGGTAATATAACTGTAGTAGCTAATCCCTTTTACCTTTCAGATACTCTCTATTTTTGTACCTTGCATTGCTTCTTATTTCTTGACTCTTTTTATTATTTTTCTCTTTTCTATATTGGTAATCTTGTCGATCTGAAAAGTGATGAGAACATACTATGATCAGAAAATACAAAGAAGTATTTCCTAAAAGGGGGTGCTTGGCGAATTAAGTGAGGAGGTCTACTGTGTATATAAGGAAGGGATAGATCCTTTCTACCTTCTTTCTTTTTCTCCTCATACAACCTGGTATCTACTTCTTGGAACTATGAATACAAACTTCTTCTCTCTTTTTTAATTCTCTTAAAACTCTACAGAACTTCCTGAACATCAGTAACCATGAAACATCAGAACCTCAGAATACCTGAATCCCTCACAAACCTCTGGTACCTCTGCCTATTTCCTGAATCTCTCCTGAATCTCTGCTACACTTGACTACTCTTGGACCTCTCATGAATTGCCTAATCACCTGACATACTCCTGGAATCTCTACAAAAATCTCAGAGCTCTTGAGTGTACCTTGAATAGTCTTAAACCCCAGCCAGTCCTGTTACACAAGGTTGCATTTCTTATTATTCAACCTA
>NW_003299095.1:798370-811281 GCF_000151645.1 Tuber melanosporum | reverse complement strand
GAGACTTCGGAAAATGGAACAAGATATGGCTTACAATTATACTACTATTACAGCTCTCAATGTTACTATTACCAGTACCAACAACAACTCTAACAGCCAGCACATAGAGTCAATAAGTACCAAATATATCTCTATTCTAAGTTCTTAAGAGTTTGATTGAACATGAGAAAAGCTTCATGTATCTATTGCACAACTATGTACTAAGCTCATTAGTGATGCTCATCATTACAAAGATAAACAACACAAAGTTTCCTATACCTTGGCACTGCTTACAGGCAAGGTTTACATTCAGGTTCTTTTTTTTGTTGATACTACTAGCAGTACTATTAAGCTTGAGTCAGTTAATTCCCTAATCACTCTCCTGGAGAATGCATTTGGAGATAGAAATCATGTTGCAACAGTGGAAATAAACCTCCAGAACCTGCCTCAGTGTCATGAATGTAGCTTGGCAAGGAAAGGATTTTCATGTGATATATGATTATGAGTCATAGGTATGATATTGTTTCACGCGTATGACTCATTCAAGTTATATGACATATATTATGTTATGATTTGTTATCTTCTGCACATGACTCAAGTATGAGTCATGGGACATGCGCCTAGTGAGTGTGCCTTGCAAGTATGCCTTGTGGGTATGCCTTGCACATATGGTTTATGTTTCGCAATTGACCTCATTACAAGGTCATGGGTTTTATGCATGTGACTACTTGGAGTCATATAACTTATTTATTTCATTATGATTTGGTTTTGCACATGTAACCACTTTGGGTCACATGAATTGAAGTGGGAAGAACACTATATAAGGAGGCCGGTATGGTCAAAGAGGATAGGTTCTTCATGTTTTATTCTAAGTACTTTTCCTACTTATTACTATAATAAATATAAAATACCTTTATATTCTTTATCATTATCACGACCTTTATTATCATTATACCAAGAGAACTCTTCATGAATGAAGGTTAAAGAAAGATAACGATAAAGGTTTTCGATAGGAGACAGATATCTTGTAGTATCAGTAACATAGGTATCGGCCTAGAGCTATCGTAAGACTAAGAAGAAGAGAAGTATTGTTCCCCGTTGCCAAGAACTAACCATCCAAAGGGGGATTGTTATATTATAAAATGTCGCCTAGAGCAATGCTAAATGATACAAGGTGGCTTTCTTCAAGCCAGACTGGGAAGGAGATATTGACATTGACAATCAAAATCTTAATCTAATGGGATTTAGCAATGCCCTATATCACGTTTCAGCAGAGCCCTAGAGGGCAGCAAGTCCAGTGATCCCTGAAAATAGATCACTAGTCGATAGTTCTATACCAGAACCCCATGACCTGAGAGAAAGTTGGAAGCCGCAGTACGGGTGCTACTGGCCCTGACTACTCCAGTACCAGGTACCAGTATACTTGGAATAACTGAAAACCAGTTTTAGACATTTCTCGTAGCAATACAAAATACAGTACAAGGAAATATCTAACGGCCAAAAGCAAAAGAACTGGACAGGTACCAATGAGCCAAAGATAAACTACAAATATTCCTAGTACAATGCAAAGAATATTTCGCTATCAAGAGATATGGAGAACACTACAATGAGATCAAGATTCCCTTTGTGGAATCTCTATTGAGAGGGCTTGCTGGACAATGGATGACGCCTTTCTAAGCCGGAAGGAAACAAAGGGAACGGATCACATATGTGGAATTCAAAGCAACCCTCTTTGAACAGTTCGGCGATCTCAACGCCAAGGAGATAGCAAGACAGAAGCCGGATAAACTCCAACAAGGAAAACAGACATTTTTGGCATACTGGTACGAATGTTGACTATTAAAATATGAGGCAGAATTTGATGATACCACCCTCTACATCATCCTGCTAAGAAACTGTAGTGAAAGAGTATGAGTAACATGGAGAATTTCTGACCTGCATTACACAACCTCAGAATGATTTGCAAGATGGGCAATCAATGAGGAAAGTAAACTGTACATGGTTTGAAACAATTCGGAAAACACCATAGTACAAATAGTGGTTGAACCATCCATGAACATGGATGGAACTTTCAGAACACAAGCAATACAAAGTGAATGCAGAATGTTGCCACTAGGTGAACCAATAGAAGTAGACAAATCAAGAGCAGGACCAGCTCTGAATCTATCCAAGGAAGAATATGTTAGAAAGATGAATAGGAAACTCTGCTTAAGGTGCAGAAAAGCAGGATATTGGATACGGGAATGCTGAAGCCAATTCGACAATGGATACCAGGAGACAAAGGCAGCTTGAAACAAGTGCTTTCTGTTTCAGAAGAAGTGCAACTTCTGCAAGATGATTGCCAAGGACTTATCGGCGGAAAACAAAGAGGGTCCCCAGTAAATGGTAGTCTGGGAGATACAAGATGCAGACCTGGAAAATCAATCAAGTTAGCGAACTACTATACGGCACTATACACGCAATGAGGAGAAAAGAACAGAGATCATGTGATGAGCAAGACGAAGATATACAATAAAAAACACGAAAGAAACAAAAATATATACAATACTCAACTTGGAGGCTACAGAAGATTTTATCAACAAGGAAATCTACGAGAGATATGACCTTACCACCAAGCAAGTGAAGAATGTGAAACAAGTCTACTTAGCAGACTGGAAGCTAAGCGCAATGGGTCCTACAACCCACATGGCGGAAGTATCTATAGACATTGACAGCCATAGGGAAAAGGCAACCATCTAGGTAGCAATTCTCAAGAACTATGAAATAGTCCTAGGGATGCCATGGTTAAGAAGACACAATGTAACAATCGATTGGTACAAGAACAAATTGTCCTTCACCAGTGAACAATATGCAACACAATGTCTCAACAGTTCACCCATTGTCTACTCGATACCAATACGAGGAGCAGAAGAAGAAAATTTGCATAAAATGTTTGCCAAGATGCAGTAAGATAAGAGAGTCCAGATTCAAAAACTAAACCAAGGTGTAAAAGTGCCTATTAAGGATTCAAAGAGAGTGGCAGGACATGACCTGTATGCCAATAAGAGAACCAAGATACCTGCTAATGGGCAGGCAATGATAGCAACAGGAATTGCCATTGGACTACTAGATGGAATCTATAAATGGATAGTACCCTGCAGTAGTCTAGCAGTCAAATATCAACTTATGACCAATGCAAGGGTAATCGACGCTGACTATACAAGTAAACACACGATGGTCTTAGCCAACCTGACTCTAGAGAACTACAAAGTCCAGAAAGGTGATCAAATCGCACAGTTGATTATTGAAAAGATAGACAATAAAGATCTCTATGAAGTAGATCAATTGGAAGAAACCATAAGCAGAAACAAGTGGTTTAGAAGCACAGACTAAATTGAGCCCAATACAACCGAAAGAATTGAGATCAAAAAGATGACAGCATAGACCATTGGAAGGTACTATCAAAGAGGAGACACTACAGGAAATCTCAAATAGACATAAGAAGACGAAAAAGCTGTCCTAGCAAAAATCAATATCAGCACTGAGCTAGCAATCCAAGACAGGAAATATCAGAGCAAAAAGAGAAGAAAAGAATTAATTCTGAAAGAATATTTTCAATTCACGAATCTATTCTCAGAAGAGGAGGCTACTGGGCTACCACCCAGAAGACCAGGAATCGGCTACGAGATTGAGCTTGACAATGACAAAAAAACAGGAAAATCAAAGGAAATTCCCTATAAGAAGGTATACCCACTATGAGAGGCAGAACTCGAAGAACTCAGAAAGTACATCGAACAAAATCTAAACAGACGATGCATCAGCGACTGCTTTGCATTAGGAGGATCTCCTATACTATTCATCAAGAAGAAGGATGGAAAAATGAGACTCGGTGTCAACTACAGAGCCCTCAATTTGGTTACCAAAAAAAATCAGTATCTGCTACCATTGACTGGAGAAGTATTAGACAGATTACGATCAGCAAAATACGTAACCAATTTGGACATCAAGGATGAATACCACACCATATGGATCAATGGAGGAGACAAATAGAAGACCACATTCACCTCAAAATATAGAATATTCGAATACTTGGTTATGCCTTTTGGGTTAACCAATGCACCGGCTTCATTCCAACGATGGATCAACAAGATACTAAACAAGTACCTCGATATATGTTATATCATATACCTGAATGATGTACTCATCTATTCGGAAAATATGCAACAACATCAGAAGGATATCACCAACATCATAGCTGCAATACAGGAATCAGAAATGAAGATCAAACCAACAAAGTACGAATTCTATAAGCAAGAAACCGAGTACCTCGAGTTCTTCATCAATAGAAGCGGAGTTAAGTTCGATCCAGTCAAAATGGCAGCAATATGGGATTGGGTAAAACCTAACAGCAGAACATATGTTCACTTCTCATAGGATTCTGCAACTTTTATCGAAGGTTCATAAAAGGATTAAGCAGGCTTGCAGAACTGCTCTATAACTTAACCAAAAAAGACAAGAAATGGGAATGGGGAGAAATAGTACAAAAGGTATATGATGCTATCAGGACACATCTGACATCGGTACTGATACTGGTCTATTTCGATATAAACTAAAGAACAATGATCGAAACAGATGCCTCAAAGTATGTATGCTCAGGTAAACTTTCTCAACAATGCAAAGATAGAAAATGGAGGCCTGTATCTTATCGGTCCAAGAGAAGGACCCCTGCAGAATGCAACTATGATGTTGCAAACAAAGAACTATTAGGGATAGTTTAGTCATTAAAGGAATAGAGGAGATATGTCTGAACAATGACTATCTAGTCTTGGTTCTTACTGATCACTAGAATCTGGTCACGTTCATGAATGCAATACTCTCTGGATGTGCGTCAGTTGATGGTTTCATACATTACTGATGGGGTCATCATGCTGGTAGTAGAATCTTGTAATACTGCCCAATACTATATGGGAGAAATACTCACAAACTGTGATTGTGTAGTCAGGGCCAGGGCAATTGGATTTAGTGCCCTCAAAATCCAGTGGATTGGGTTTGGGGATAGGGTGGGGGAAGCAATAGAGTTGTTGGGAGAGATAGTTTTGCTTTTTGATGACCTGCGGGTTCTCAGATATAGGTTTAATGTATTTCTTAAATTTTCTTCTCATGTAAGATATTGGTTGGAAAGGGGATTGGGTGTCAGGAGAAGGATTTCAGCGTTGGGAAGGAGGTTTGGGAGTGTTGGGGGATTGAGAGCATGGGAGACTTACCACTTGGTACAGGTAGCTTACCTTTCAACTATCTACTATGGGCTTGAATTTGTAACTGACCATGCATCATATGTGAAGCAAATTCAGGTCCACATTAATGACTACCTCTGTTCAGTATTTCAAACACCTATGAAGCTAACTAACAACATACTATTAGCCCAGTTCAGAACACCACTGGTCACTATTCAAGGCAGGAACATATAATGGAGATGCTATAGCCGGTTCATTAATTACTAATACTGTAACCAACATCTATAGTTCAGAGAGATAAGGCTACAGTGGAAGGAGGAAGGCATAGTGGTACATCAGCAGACCTCGAATAAGGAGCTTACCCTCCACCCTACAGTTTCAATTGAAAAAGGCAAGACAGTGATGGCTGCATACCACCATTTACTGTCTGCGGACCTTTGTACATCTTTGGATGTGGATATATACATAGACAGATCCAAGACCTCTGAGGAGGCCCCAACACCTGGTCAAGATGTTGACTCAAAGGAGCAGGCGGCTTGGTGTTTCTTTCTCCGTACCCAAGACTGAACTGATGCATTGGAGGACGCCCAGACAAAGGGACCTCAAATCCACTCTCCCCATCGTCATTGATGGTCTCCTCTTCCGCCCCTCTGGGGTGGTCCAATGGCTCAGACACTGGTTTGATTTGGCCTCCTGCTCCCTCCATTGGGCTACCAACACCCACTTCTCGAAGCGTCTTGCACTAGCCCAGAGGGTTTTCTCAATGATCAGAAGGCTCTCAGGTCCCGGCAAAGGACTCGCCCCCTTCCTCTGGCATAGGCTAGCATCCTCCCTCCTTGCACCAATTCTCCTCTTCGGTACAGATTTGTTCATGCACTCAGCCACCATGACCGACCGGCTTTCCGTCTTTTGGAGACAAGTCCAGCGGTGGGTCACCAACTGTTTCTCCGAAACCCCTACAGGTATTCTCCCCTGTGAGTCGGCCCTTCCACCGGTCCAATGCCTTATCGAACACCATCAGTGCCTAGCGGCACTTAGGATAGTATGCCTCCCCCCAGAAAGGAATCCAGCCACTGCACGGCTGCACTCCTCCTTCCCCACGACTTCTTGTTATCATTCCCCGGAGGACCACCGTAGCTTGACGGTGGGTCTTACCCCAGGTTACAGACCACTAAATTGGAAAATCCCCAAGCCATCCCCTCCAGTAAGGAGGCATTTCCCGCTTGATACTATAGCCCACAGAGTGGTAGGGCTAGTCGGCAATCTCTCTCGTGTCCCACCAGTATTGCCTGCCCTTCTCCCTGAGCCATTGCCCTCCGCAGCTCCTGGAGACCCCCCTTTCCCGGCCCTCAAAAGAGGCTGCCGATAGTTGCTACTAAATGTCTGAGTAAAGCAGTACCCACCACCACCACAATACGCATACTCGCCCACGCTGTCGCCCCACCCCTTCATGGGGTTGGGGAAATTCGTGGCGGGCTGCATCCACCAAATAAGGTCTGGGAAGAGTTACCTGGCCACCCACCACTCTTGGAGAGACCCGGATGCCCCGGACACCTGCCCCTACTGTGAGGAAGGGCCTGAATCTTTCCACCACGCCATTCTCAACTGCCCCTCATGAACCAGAGCCAGAGACGCCCACCTCCTGGGGGTCGAGTGCTTGGATGAAGGAGAGCCAATCTGGATGTCACCAGCGCTGCTTCATGGCCTGGCCGCATACATCTCCTCCACTTCAACCGGCTTTCCCCCAGACATGCCTGCATTCAGAGATGCCCCCTCTGGGGCCCGCACCGTCGGGCAGCCCCTTTTCTCCCTTGGCTAGTCCCTCTCGGCCTGAGCTAGGGGTGTTGGCGTACTTGTTTGGTTTCCTTGTTTGTAGGATTTCACTTTAAGTTTAGTTTGAGTTTTTCCCTTTATAATAAGCTATTACGTGTTTTGCGATATGGGCTGTTCGCACTTTTTGGAGGCACTGGTTTGATTTCTTTTGTTTTGTTTGTTTGGGATTAAGGTTTTGTTTACGCTATAGCTAGCACTGCATGCGAGTTCTTATACCTAAACAATGAATACATGATTATAAAAAATATAAAAAAATAAAAAAAGACCTCTGAGGAGGCCACGCTCCGTCGCTCCTATTTTCCTCCCACATAGTTTGGCAACACCACGTCAACTATTGTGGGCCCCCCTGACTCCCCTCTGCCCCCTTGATAGTTCCTACCTAGGGGCATGGTTAACTCTTCCATCCTCTCCCACGTTGGCCTCACTTGTCTCTTGTCTGCTTGATGGGGGAGTTATCTGGGCTCGCCCAGTAGTCCTGTCTTGCTAATAGGGGCTCACTTAGCATTAGCACGGTCGGCCTCCACTCTTCACTTCCTGGCAGTACTGGCAGTAGTGGACGTCCTTCTCCCCACTTGCACGATCCCCGTTGGGGAACGCCTCGGCTAGTAACTTTGGGGTCTGTCTCGCGGTGAGATTGACAAAAACTCTCCTAGTCGCACGGTTCAGATTTCGGTTGCCTTCCTCACCTCGCCCTTCCACCTCCCTACCGCCAGTGGGATCCCTTCCACTAAGTGACACTATCTCTCGGAGAACAAGGGACTACATGAGAGATGCAGTAATACGTCAGTTTGGTCTGCGGTCGGGTTTGCACTGGGGCCTTTGGCCCTACCTCCACTTTCCACTTTGGTCGCATCGGCTCGCACCCTACTGCCTTCCCTCCTTGGCTCATACCCTACTACCTCCTCCCTCTGCCACGTGGTGTTCCGGGGTCTCGGCCTGCTGCCTGCCCGTGGTCGATCTTTGGCTAGCATCTTACTGCTGGGCTGCATCCCCTCTGCCAAACATCCATTCCTTGGGCCTGGCACCGTAGCCTCTGTTTTTGATTGGCAGGCCATAGTATTGCACTACTTCTGTGGCTTAGCTGATTGGAGGCGCTCGGCCTTAGGGCTCATCGCTGGCCACCCACTTCAGGGGTGGTTCTTTAAATAACGGCAAATCTGGTGGTACGGTGTGCAGTGGTTGTTTTCTTTTGTGGCCCCTACAGGTCTTGTAGTTTACAGGATGGAGTTTTTCCTTATGCTTTCCTGCCTAGCTTGTTTGGTTTCCTTCCTGTTGGCTACGTGTAGTTAGTGGGTGGGGTTTTCTTTCAGACGAGGTATCTTCTTGGGACTTTGGTTGGCTTCTAGGCGAGACCCTTTCACGTTCAAGTCGTGAGGCCTGCGGGCTGGGCACCTGAGTTGATCGCCCTTGGAGTGTGTGCGGTTGGGCCTATACCAGCGGGTCTTGGGGGTACGGGTCTTCTCTTGGTCCGGAGTGGAGGGGTTTTCTTAACGCCATAGCTAGCACTGCATGCGATATTCTTGTACCTTAAACAAGTAACTAAATGATTATAAAAATAAAAAAAAGACCTCTGAGGAGGCCAGTGCAGCCTGGGCGGTATTTGCAAAAGGGGCCTTGACCCATGTTGACAGGTACTCAGTTCTCCCATCATAGAGCATTGTTGAATGTAAGTTGTTTGCAGTTGTGTATGCCCTCCAACATGTACAGGATATAGCTAAGAGGTACCCTGTTCATGTGTTTTTAAACTGTATGCTGGCCCTCATCCTTATCGACAACATGTTCTCTAATAGTAACTCAACTGAGTTGTGGGAAGTTATGGTGCCGCTGTTGAATGCCTTCTCTCACATCAGTCTCGGTTGGGCTCCTGGTCATATGGCCATTAACAACAACAAAATGGTCGACCTAAAGGTTAAGGTCTGTGTTCAGTGTCCCTTATGCCCCCTGCTTTGGAAATGGGTTAGCTTTGGAATCGGTCACGTGGCCCTGGCTCGAGAGCTGTGCAAGGCGGAATGGGGGACCTGGCATGCTAGAAAAGGACACAGGTACTATGCCCATAAATCCAAGTCGCCCCAACAACTCAGGAGCTTTACCCGCATGGACTTCAATGTTTTATTAAGGATCCAAAATAGGACAGGCATGGTCGCCCATGACAGCTGTAATAGGAAAGAAGATTGATGCCACTGGACTGAGTACCCCTGCTATGCCAGAGGGCGTCCTGCTGATGAACACTTATATAAAGATTTGGCAGTCCTGAGGTAGAAACATCGATAGATAGATCATGTGTGGTTGGGCCTTGAAATTTCTTGTCATATTGGTGTTGTGGGTAGGAAGCTAGTTGTGGCAGGTAACCTCTTTGACGGCACACTGATGGTAGAAAGGGACGGTAGAACTGTGGTAGTAGGAGACCCTACGACTTGCACCTGGTGCGAGAAGAAATATGACCGTAATGGTTGCCTCTTGCCAGGTCAGGTGACAATACTGAAGAAGTGGTTCATTTTACCCAATCAACGATGGTGTGAGTATCCCTACTGTGGTGTTGCCATTTCCGCTGTAGCTACGAAGAAGTAAGCCATGTTCGCCGAATACTTTAAGAAACAGCCCCTGTATTTATAGATATGTCATAATCATTTCTGGCATTCTCAATACCAGCAGTGCGACGAGCTGAACATGGCAATATGAACATTAGTGGTCTTGAGGTGGGCTAATGTGAATGGGTTACTGAAGGAACCCTGTTGCTCCTTCTGTAGTTTGGTGTTGGCAGGAGGATACTTGAAGCGTGGGTTTCATTACAAGAGGACAGAGGTATGTTGGGATAGACTGTATATTTCCTTTGTTAAATATGTGGAACAGATTGTGTTGGAGGCAGATAGGGGTGAGAGCATAAGATGGAGGTTGGGTAGCGAGGTAGGAAGACACGTGAATTCGAGGCAGTACTAGTCGTTGCAAGCACCCATGAGCCTACATAGGTAGTCATTTTTGGATTTATGTTTGGAAGGAGCAATTGCCTGATGGAATAGTCCATGGTAGTGGATTTTAGATAGTTTGTTTTTATGGAGCGTAGGAGAGACTAGTCATATGTCAGTGTTGGCTGTACAAGTATAAATAAAATTAGATTGAATTCTAAGTAAGTTTCCTACTTATTACTATAACAAATATAAAACACCTTTACACTCTTCATCATTATTACGACCTTTTTTATTATTACGCCAAGAAAGCACTTCACAAAGAAGAGTTAGAGAAAGTTTATGATAGGCGTTTTCAATAGGAGATAGAGGTCTTGTATTATTGGTAACATAAGCATCCATCTAGTACTATAGTAAGACTAAGAAGAAGAAGAAGAAAAGTAATGTTCTCCGTCACCAAGAACTAACCATCCGAAGGGGGATTGTTATAATCGGCGACTTTTCTGTTTCCAGGTCATGTGCCTGACTACCCCAATGGATATAGTTTATTGATCTCCTTGGCCCCTTACAGCATGAAGCACACATGTACTTCCACTCAAGTCATAAATACCAAGTTGATTCCTTCATTTCAACGTTCTTTTTTGCCATTAATTTTGACTCCTAGAGAGTATGTCTCTTCTAGACTACCCAAATACTGTTGTTGTCGGTACCCATGAAATGACCCAGGTTATTTCTTTATCTTCACCTAGTGTTCATAGCTTGTTACCTCTTGGAACCTGAGCGGCAGAAATCTATCTAGGATGGTGAACTACCACCACTATTCTGGGCCTTAGTGCCTTGAATAGGCTGTTATCTGCCCTTATTGTAGAAACCTGAATTTATCCCCAGCACGTTTTGTACTCATGATATTTCTTCTTGCAACTAGTACAATTGCCTGCCTGCTTTCTTTCATCAATTATTGACTGGGGGATTTCTTCATGAGCCGTTTTGCAGTTTGTCTGTGTCAACTTCATAGTCTCAGTAGACCTCTTTGCCTGTTTCTCAGGCTCTGGTTCCCACTTCCTCTTTTAGGAGGGACCACCTCCTTTTATAAAGAGTTTCTCCCTTTATACCTTTGGTTGATTCTTGTCTGCTTGTTTTTTGTCTGAGAATATTTTTACAGGTTTTGGCTTATCTAGATCTAGCTGGTCCTATTCCTGCTATTTCTCCTCATTCCTTCCTGTTTCCTGGACTGCCTTTTCCCATTCTGTATCTGTATCATATTTATTAAGGAAAAGTCACCGTCAAAACTTAGAGGACAACTTTCTTTCTACTGCCATACACTAGGCTGGTCCTTATTTATTGCGTTATAATTGGTTTATGAGTTTTCACACATGACCTTGCTATGAGGTCATGGGTTTTGAGCATATGATTTGTTTATTTTGATTTGGTTTCACACATGTGACCACTTTAGATCACATGACTTGGAGCAGGAAGAACACTATATAAGGAGGCTGCTACAGCTAAGGAGGATAGGTTCTGCTCCTTTTGTTCTAAGTACTTTTCCTACTTATTGCTATGACAAATATAAAATACCCTTATACTCTTTATCATTATCACAACCTTTATTATTGTTATACCAAGAGAGCTCTTCACGAAGGAGAGTTAGAGAAAGATTACGATAGGTGTTCCTAATAGAAGACAGAGGTCTTGTACTATCAGTAATGTAGGCATCGGCCTAGAACTATCGTAAGACTAGGAAGAAGGAGAAGAGAAGTATTGTTCCCTGTCGTTAAGAACTAACCATCTAAAAGGGGATTGTTACATCCACCTTATTCCAGAGTTAGTCCCAATTTTCATCCTAGCTGGTCCTCCTCCATGTTTTCATAATTTCCTTTGTCATCTCTATCATCACTCCCATTATATGGACCACCACCTAGTATTATTGCGGTTGGAGGTTCTCCCTTTCTTTGTTTTCCCTTATCTCATTCAGGGGCTTCCTCTGATTCCTTCCTTTCTGCAGCATCTTCCCATTCTTCTGTAACTGACTCCAATTTAGCATGCTGACCACTCGCTTGTCCACTACCCAATGGTTTAATTCTGTCCAGGAATAGGACTAAGGTATCAGATATGTGAGTTTGATTTCTTTGAATAATACAGCTAAATTGGCCATAATTTTCTGCATCCCATTCTTGTTAGACTACCAGATTGGATACCTGACTTCGCAATGCTTGATTCTGTTGCATCTGTTGTGCTCTGAACTCCTGGAAAGCTCATTCCAGGATAAGGTCTCATTCAAGAGCTTCTTGCTGTAGTTGGATGGTTACTTCCTCATCACACTCTTGTAATGCATCATGTGCTACCAATTTGGCAGCAATTTCCCTGTTAATCCTTTCTTGAATCTCTCAGATGTTTGCTTCTACTATTGTATACTGATGTAACATAACAGCAATGTTACTGTCATGTATGTCTTGTCCTTCCAACAATCGTGACGGGATTTATATAAGCCCTTGTGCGTTGGCCTGTGAGTTAGCTGGCAGAGTATGGAAGGCTGTCATGAATGTAGATTGGCAAGGAAAAGGTTTTCACGTGACACATAGTTATGAGTCACAGGTATATTATTGTTTCACACATATGACTCATTCGAGTCATATAATTTGTTATGTGTGGGATTTGTAATAATTTCGCACATGGCTCAAATATGAGTCATGGGAGATACGCCTGACGAGTATGCCTTACAAGTGTACCTTGCAGGTATGCCTTGTACATATGATTTATGTTTCGCACATGACCTCTTTATGAGGTCATGGGTTTTATGCATATGACTTAGTTGAGTCATATGATTTGTTTTTTGTGTTATGATTGGTTTATGAGTTTTTGCACATGACCTCGCTATGAGGCCATGGTTTTTAATCATGTGACCATCTTGGTAACATGACTAGTTTGTTATGATTGGGTTTCGCACATGTGACCTCTTTGGGTCGGTACCCACACGGGACCCAAC
>NW_003299095.1:790590-798220 GCF_000151645.1 Tuber melanosporum | reverse complement strand
TCAAAAGTGATCACATCAACGTTACACGGTACAACCATAGAGGGTTACATGACTACTGGTGGGAAGAATATTATATAAGGAGGCCAATGCAGCCAAAGAGGATAGGTTCTTCACACTTTATTCTAAGTACTTTTCCTGCTTATTACTTTAACGAATATAAAATACCTTATGATCTTTATCCTTATTGCAACGTTATCGTTATGCCAAGGAAAGTTCTGATGGTACACATGAGAATCCCAGTAGTAGGGCATTGAGGCTAATAGTCCTACTGATGTGGTAGTGGCAGAAGTCGGACTGTGCAGAGATGAGCACAAGGGCAGAACCCAAAGTATTTCCTCTTTGGGAACCCACAGTAGTGGTGAGAGGAGTATTCTCCTATATATAGAGGCAGTAGCTGGTTACCTTCTAGATAGACAAAAAACAATATAGATCTACATCCTTATCTAAAAGATCACACCTCCACGGAACAAGACAATCGTGCTACCTCCATCAGGTTATAAGCCTCTAAGCTACACTGCAATCCTCGACAGGCTTAAGAGATACTGCATAACAACAGTTCATTAAAAAAAAAAAAAAGTTCATCAACAACAACACAATTCTCCTCTCCCTCTACCAATTTTTTGATTGATAATCAGCAGGTCTTTTGAAAAGAGAATGAGTAAACACAGTGGTTTACTATCGGGTATTTCGGGAATGGCTATGGAGAAATTAATGGAGACAAGCTACCAGGTTTGGTCTGTCAAGATGAATAACTATCTACTCCGAGAAGGACTTTGGAGACTTACCACAGGAGTGGAGCCAATTTTGGAGCAACCAGACAAGAAAGATACAGACTATAAAGAATTGTATCGAGAGTATGATACACAACAACTTCGAATTGAAAAAGCAATTAGAATCTTACAGGGTGCTATGAGTTACTCCATTGGAAGAAACTATATTGGAGAGTTCTGGGATACACCAAAGAAAATTTGGGATGATGTTCGAAGAACACATAAGGTCACCACATGATATAATTCAAATCACCTTCAAGTTGAGCTATATGAATGTCAGTTGGAAGACTATGGGACAGTCTCTGCATATCGCGACAAACTCAAGGAAATCAGAGAGAAGTTAGTCATCTGTGGAAAGACAGTAACTTCAGATCAGATGATTTTTCAAACATTTCATGGCCTTCCCAAAACTACCGAGTGGGGAACATGGACAATGGTTACCTAGTCTAAACTTTCAAGAGACAACACCAATGCAGATTTTGTCATGTTACAAGAGTTACTCAGTGCCTATAAGGCCAAACTCAAGAGAGAAATGTCAATTGAACCTGGACAAGCTCTTTTTGCAGCTAGAACAAAGTGGAAGAAGACAACTAGGAGTACAGTTGCTGGTAAACAAAGGGAAAGAGTTGAGGACTCTACTACTCTTAAGAAGTTTACTGGCAACTGCAGAAAGTGTGGCAAGAAAGGTCACAAGGAGAAAGATTGTTGGTCAAAAGGGACTAATGGAAGGAAAAAGAGTGGTGGACCAGGAGGAAAGGACAGAGGATCGGGAAATCCGGAAAGTGCTGGAATGATGGGAGAGGAAATGTGGATGACAGAAGAGGTTGGGGCTGAGAAGAGAGTTTTGGCAATGGAGTCAAGATCTGAGAAGGTAGATGATGGATGGAGTAGTGTTGAGATGGATAAGGGATCAGAATGGATACTGGACTCTGGATGCACCAATCACATTACAAGTCATCGCCATGTCTTTATTAATGAGACATTTACCGAGTTACCAGAAAATAAGCATCAGATTCAAACGGCTACAGGTGAACTAGTTCCAGCCATCGGAATTGGAAATGTTCGAATCGCAATCTGGTTACCCTATACAGGAAGGAGGACAATTCAATTATGTGATGTTCTCTATGTCCCTAATCCTGGGAGCACAAATCTCATTTCAGTGAGTCAGCTAGCAACCAAAGGCATGACGATCAACTTCAGCGATGATAGAGCCGAGTTGTATAAAGATTGAATACTTACAGCCTTGGTACTAAAGACTAAGCGAATGTATACTGTGGTAGGCAGTGAGCTACCAATGGAGAAGGTCTTTGCAATGATTAGGGATGATACTTCTCAATTGATACTATGGCATAAACAATTTGGACATCTTTACACTGATGCAATTCTGAAGATAAGCAGTCAGAAACAAGTTCAGGGACTTCCTATGCTTCAGTCTAAAAGCAATAAAGAACGATGTCAGTTATGTCTTGAAGGAAAGATGACCAGACTACCCTTTAAACCAGCAGTCCAGAGAACAACTGCTCCTCTTCAACTTATTCACTCTGATCTGTATGGACCGATGAAAGAGAAGTCAATTGGAGGAAGCTCGGATTTCATGCTTCTTATTGATGATTTCACCAAGTTTATAGCAGTATATTTTCTGAAGATAAAGAGTCAAGCAGCTGAATGTTTCAAGAACTATAAGGTGCATGTTGAAAAGATTTACCAGCAGAAAGGCAATCACTATGTTAAAAAGGCAGTGAGAACTGATGGTAGAGGAGAATATACAGGAGGAGCTTTTATCAGAGAATTGAAAAAGAATGGGATTGAAGCACATGTGACAGTTCCTTATACACCACAGGAGGATAGAATTTCAGAGAATGGAAATCGAGTGGTAGTTGGACGTGCAAACACTTTACTTTGACAAGCTAGTGCACCAAAGTCTTACTGGGCAGAAGCAGTCCAAACTATTGTTTACCTTAAAAATATTTCCTTGACAAAGGGAATTCATTGAAAAGAGACTACACCATTGAGCTGTGGTTTGGAAAAAAACCCCAAGTTGAGCACCTTCGAGTATGGGGATGTTCAGCTTACGCCTATATTCATCCTGCAAATCGAGTTGATAAGAAGTGGAGTCTACGAGCTGAAAGACTAATGTTTGTTGGATATACTATGACAACAAAGCAGTATCGACTATACAATCCAAAAACATGTGTATTTGTCAAATCACGTGATGTGGTTTTCTATGAAGATACACCTTACTTTCAGCAAACTGCACAACAGATATTTCTCCCCTTTACACAAGGAAATACATCCAAATCTCATCACCTTCTACCTCCAACATCTCCAGTAAGATCTTCAGCAAATCACTCCAGAGCAGATTACATTAAGCCAGCAGAACCTACAGCCAATTCGAACACTGGTAATACCCAGCATCTGGTTACACCTGCACAAAAAAGAGTACGAGCTTTGGAGTCAATACGTTCAAATCTTGGAGCATACTGGCAAAGGTCTAGTGATATAAAAAATGAGATATGACAACTGAGGAATCAGAAATCCAAGGAGTTGTCAGATCCTGAATCAGGAGAAGATACTACAGGAGAATTAGAGGCAGTGACTTGGGAAAAAGAAGTAGACCAGGAGAGTGAGAATGCAGTACTTCAAACTAATATGGTATTCATGGTAAATGATGGACCTAACAGTATTGGAGCAGCTCTGAAGAGTACTAATCGGGACCAGTGGGTTAAAGCAATCAACAGTGAACTAAACTCACTTGAAAGTCACCAGACCTGGAGTATTGTCAAGTCTAATAAACTCCCTATTGGGGCAAAACCAATTAGTTCCCGGATGGTACTTCAGGAGAAGATTGGAGAAAATGGTCAAGTTGTACGATTCAAAGCCAAACTTGTTGCACATGGATTCAGACAACGATTAGGCATTGATTTTATAAATACTTACTCGCCAACAATTTCTGATGCGGCTATTAGACTTATTCTCTCAAAAGCAGCTGCACAGAAGAAAGAGATAATTCAATTGGATATTGTGACCACATTCCTGGAAAGTAAGATAGAGGAGGAGCTTTATCTTAAGTTACCAAAGAAGTTTACAATTTCAGTTGATGGAAAGGTTAAACTGGGAATCCAGGATAATGGAACTACTATACTGGTAGTTGTGAAGTTAAAGAGGAGTCTTTATAGTTTGAAGCAGGCTGGCCATAACTGGTATCACACTCTAGAGAGACATTTTTTTGAAAAGATAAATATGGTTGCAGCAAAATATGAGGCTGGAATATGTTTCAAGCTCTAGAGCTACAATTATCACCTGGGTCGATGACCTACTTCTGATTGGAACAAGGTCTGAGATTATAGAGATGAAAGCTAGTATTCAATGCCAATTTGAAATAAAAGACTTGTGAAATGTGAGGTTTTTCTTGAGCATGTCAGTGGAACGAGATAGGAAGAATCGGACAGTCTCTCTAAATCAACAGATATATCTGTCCAAAATTCTTACCCGTTTTTCAATGGAAAACTGCAAAGGATGCTCTACCCCCCAAGATCCTAAGGTGAAGTTACATGAAAGGACAGAAATAGAAGAAGGCATGAATATACAGACCTACCAGGAAGCCATTGGCAGCTTAACTTATACAGCAATTACAACTTAACCAGATATTGCATATGCTACCAGTTTAGTTGGACGTTTTGCAGCCAATCCTTCTATACTATATTGGCAAGCAGTAAAGAGAATTTTTCGCTATATCCAAGCAACAAAGAATTGTTGACTCATATTGGGAAACCAGGTTGATGACAACAAACCTAGAGGTCAACTAAATGATCTAGCCTTGAGAGTCTATGCTGATACTGACTTCGCAGAAGAAGTTGATGGATTGAAATCTACCAGTGGTTTTGTTATTAAAGATCCCTATGGAGCAATAGTTAACTGGAAATCACTAAAACAGCGAACTGTTGCAAAGTCAACAGCAGATGCAGAATTTAATGCGACTGCTCTAGCTGCTGAGGAAGGACTGTGGCTATATAAAGTTCAGAGGGAGCTATACCCAGCATTACAAAAGACTTATCTACCATTTGTGAAGTTATACAATGATAATCAATCCTGTATTGCAAGACTAGCAGATGGCAAGTTTCGACCCTCTACTCGTCATGTTAGTGTCCGATATTTCTGGTTGAAAGAGATTGGGAAAACAGGGGAGGCAACTATACAGTATCTAAGAACTGATGTGATAATAGCTGATGGACTTACAAAGTCCTTGGAGAAAACAAAGTATTAGTTGTTTGTAACCATGCTCGGAGTGTACTAGTTGGTTTGCATTTATTTATTTTTAATTTTTTTTTTTTTTTTATATTGTATTAATTTTATTTTTATTTTTATTTTTTATTTTTTATTTTTAACTATAAGAGGAGAAGACAAGATGTATACTACATGGGATTAGGAGGAGTGATGGTACATATGAGAATCTCAGTAGTAGGGCATTGAGGCTAATAGCCCTACTAATGTGGTAGTGGCAGAAGTCGGACTGTGCAGAGATGAGCACAAGGGCAGAACCCAAAGTATTTCCTCTTTGGGAACCCACAGTAGTGGTGGGAGGAGTATTCTCCTATATATAGAGGCAGTAGCTGGTTACCTTCTAGATAGACAAAAAACAATATAGATCTACATCCTCATCTAAAAGATCACACCTCCACGGAACAAGGCAATCGTGCTACCTCCATCAAGTTCGTCATGAAGAAGAGTTAGAGAAAGCTTAAAATAGGTGTTTACGATAGAAGAGAAAGGTCTTGTACTATCAGTAACGTAGGCAGAGGCCTAGTGCTATCGTAAGACTAAGGAAAGAAATAGAAGGAGAAGAGAAGTATCATTTCCCGTCACCAAGAACTAACTATCTAAGCAGGGATCGTTACAAAGACAATATTGGCAGTATCAATACTAGTTAAGATGTCCTGCTAGACTTGACCTATGACTATTCCTACCTTAGCAGTAAGTCTTGCGAGGTCTACTGAATGGATATTCAGACATGGTGTGGCAAATCTTGAAATGGGAGGAGGGGCTTTTAAAAACAGAGAAATACTAAGAGCTTTGCCTGCCAGTCCTCTGAAAGGTATTCCAAGTGCCAGAGGAGTAGAGGACAAATTACTAAAACTTATGCAGTGATCATCTCCTGAGGTATCCTCTAGTTCTCCAAGGGTAATCTGCTTAGCAAGTTGTGCTATCTCCTTTGCTCTTTTGCGAGCTTCTTCTTTTTCTCATACATGGTCTAAGAAGTCTCAGTTTCTAAAGATTTCTGTTTGTGTAGAATATGTGGCAGGACATTTGGTCTCCTGACGTTGTCATGTGGTAGGAGGAGGTAGGTAGATGGGTAGAGAGCCTTGGTGACAAGGAGATCTAACAATATACTATTAGGCCGAGACAACTTGATATACTGCAGAGTTGTCTAGGCCAATTAAGATTCATTTCTTTAGATGGAGATTGTCTAGGAAGGCCCGGATTACACATATTTCGTTTATGACTACTAAGAGTAAATTAAAGTAGGTAAAGTAGAATAGAATCATGAAAACCATATTATATTATTATGGATTTTTCTGTGTTGTTTAATAATATCTAAAAGCTTGGGAGGCACTTTGATATTTATATTCTGCCTCTGAGTATTCATGGACTACATCTATCTATTATACAACTATGTACCTCTCTGATTATATCTCGTAATGTCGGGTATTCTTCAAGGGTGCGAATACCTAGTTATCATGAAAATCACCACACCCGGTTCAGTAATTATAATATAGTTAACTGAGAATCATGCTGTTTCCGATAACAATTAGCTAATTATCATAGTCTTTAGACTTATAGCCTAGTTCTCAAGTCAAACTGAGTTGACCCCAATCGTCTCAATCATTGATGAAATGATCAGTTTTATTAGCAGCTTGTATTTGCCAAGGTAGTCGTAATTACAACCTTTCTAGGTCACCTGAATTAAAACCTTAATAACTCCATATCTAACCATCAGATATCTTTTGAAAGACTTCCTACTAACTCACTAGAAGCTATTCTACCAGGTTGATAGATAATCTCTCTGTCGACAACCCTTAGTTGCTCTTGGTACTAGGTTTTCAATCACCATTCTAGTATTTGAAATTATTCTCGCAGCCATGAGATGTTTCTAGATGTAGTTGTAATACTCTGTAAAGTCAATTGGCTTCTATGGTAGTGTTCTTCTGAGTTCTAGACTCTATTAATTATTAAAAGATAGGTGTAATTGTATTGCATTCTTATTGAAATCCTTTACTATTCAATACTGTTTCTTTACACAAAAATGATTCATTACTTACAGCCAGTATCACAGATGTCTTGTTATTCAAGCCTAGTAGCTCTCTAGGTAGTTGACGGATTTACTCTGCTATACTTGTCAGACCTAGCCGAATGTCCCCTCTCATGTAACCTAAGATCAGAATCAAGTCGGACAGATGGCTATCATTTATATAGTATTATTTGTATACCTTTAGTTCTGTAGCAATATAGTGATAGGATGCAATTGAGATTGATATGTATGACAATGTATGAGCCCGTAAGAGGGCTAGGGGAAGTGTTGAAAACCCAAGATTCCGATTCTGAGTGGAGTTACCCTACTTAGGGTAGTTCCTAGGTATTGTATCCCAGTATTCCTAATACCTGTCCTTTTCGCCGCTCCACCACCTCAGGTTAAAAGAGGATAGTAAAGTATCACCTCATTCATTTCTTTTATAATAGGTTTTGCTTGTGCTCATTTGAATATTTTTCTTTATATTTAACTATATGCATTTTACAATATGGATTGTTCGTGAAATTTGAAGACACTAGTTTAGAATAGAAATTGATCTAGCTTTTAACGTTAG
>NW_003299095.1:750094-790375 GCF_000151645.1 Tuber melanosporum | reverse complement strand
CATGATTCTATGTGAGAAAGAGGTCTCATTTATAAGAGCTAACATATATACAACATTGATCTTCGTTATCAGAAGTGATAACAATAATAAGAACTCATTAGGCTATCTAGGAATTAAGAGAACAGAAGAGGTAAGGTCATTACCGGTTGAAGAACTAAATAAGAAAGACTATGATCGTTACAAAAACATGAGTTGAAATTGGGCACCCCTGTAGACCACCAAATATTTCTCGTCCTCAAGACTTAAATCCACTCAATTATGGCAGACATTAGTTTATATCTGCCAGAGTGTAAATTATATTTTAGGCCTGTATAGTCCAATAGATATTCTAGTCCTTGTTAAGTATGAGAAAAAGAATCTAAATAAGAGAAAAAATATTTTGATAATATATTAGAAATAGAAAATAGTGATAAAAAAAAGCAAACAAGACAAGAAGCAAGCTTGTATGCTAATCGAAAGAATAATACAGTTTAAAATTTTCATGGAATTAAATGCTAATCTATAGTGATTAGATTAAACTAATCAACTTCCATCTAGCTATCCATAACCAAAGTGATGTCCTGAATAGAAATTTAAAGAGCTCATTAAAGAGTGCAGAGATTGAAGTGTTCATAATTGTAACTTAAGAGGTGTGATTGTATATCTATCTTAAGCAAACAATACAGTATTAAGAAAGTATTGCAGGCACATTTAGTAAGTGGTATAGTTTGAAGGTAGATTCATAGAGGTTCTGTTCCTTATTTCTTCTTAGTGAGATATATGAGCAGTAGCCTCTATATATATTGGAGTGCGCCTACTCATAGTAAAAGAAATATAATCATGAGAAACATAAGTAAGAACTTATTTTTCAGTAAAAAAACATAAGTACAAACATGTTTTACCCTGAATGTCTGCCAAGAAAAATCCTAAAAGTACGCATAACTCTAAGATGGTGCGCAGGAAATACTAAGAAAATATTATAAATCTAATATGTAATTAACATGCATAAACCTGTAAAAAAAATAAAGAAAATCTCATTTATCCTGTAACCAGATAAGCAAATACCACATAAGTTTCCTGTCTCTCTTCAATAAAATATCTATGAGATTAACATAAATATCACCTAACTGTAGTAATGTCCGCAAGATACAGGTATTAACCAAAACACAACCAAGTGAAAATGCAATGTTTATTATTGAATATATTAAAACATAACATAGGAAAGAAATTTCAACATGGAATAAGGGAGTATCAATTGGGTGCTCTATAGAAAGTATATTTTATAACCACTGCACTATCAATTTCTTCAGAGAGTTGAACGAGAAACAGGAAGGGAAATGTGGGCTGTTAAAAACAATACTCCAACCCATACCACTGTAAGAAAATTGAGTGAGGAGGAGCAGGAAAGGGATCATACTCTATTGATTGGCCAGCTCAGTCATCACATCTGAATCAAATTGAACCACTTTAGGGCTATTTAAAACTGACTTATTGGATGAGTACAAGTTCCACACATCAGCAAAAATTATTATATGTATCCTGAGCTTCCTGTGCTTCTGACACTCAGGATGCTTAAAATATCAACTGCCATTCTAGACACAGGGTAGTGCTAAACCTGCATCCAGATACAACCACATGTAGTACCAAACCTTCAGGATGTACTAAACGTAACACACAAGCTTCAGGAAGCACTCCGAGCACAATACAAAATATTCCGGAAGCGTTCAGATAATACTTAGGCTCTCTCCTTTACCCTCCACTGACACAGGTCACAATACTAAATTTTCCAAAGTCCTCTTAAATAGTCTTCTATTCTATGTCTAATTCTACTAGTACTTATTTATATACAAGCCCACCCCCCCCATACCTCAGGCTCCTCTGAGCATCCCATTCAGAGTAAATAGTAACTCCATGAGTATTAATTACATAGGGACGTATCCTATACCGACATATAGCCAATATCGAGACCAAGAACCTCCAGCAAACAGTATCAAAATCTGTTAAGTGGTTGTTGAGAAATCTGCCATCTGGTAAATATCCACCAGCTAAATACTTTCACAGAAGACAGCAACTCCATGGGTTCCAATTGCATAGAGATGGACTCTATACCATTGTGTAGCTGGTATCGAGCCCAACAACCTCTAATAAACAGAACTGGAATCCATCTGGTAGCTGTAGAGGAATCCGCTATCTAGTAAAATTATGTCAGCTTAGTACTTCTACAGAGAACAGCAACTTCATGGGTTTTGATTGTGTAGGGACGAACCTTATATTGTTGTATAGCTGGCGTCAAGCCCAACAGCGTTCAGAAAACAGAATTGAAACCAGTCTAGTGGTTGAGGCGTAATCTGCTATCGAGTAAAAGTCTACCAGCATATAACCTAATACCCCCTCCTCGAAAGACAGTGATTTTATGGGTTTTGATATAATAGGGAGGAACCTTACACCGTCGTGTAGTTGACATCAAGCCCAACATTCCCCAGCAAACAGAATTAAAATTTATCAAGCGGTCGTGGAGATATCTGCTATCGAGTAAAGTTTCACTAGGTCTCAAGAGTTCAAAAAGCGCCAACCCTGTAACTATAAGAATAGTGGTTTGATCTGAACGTTCTTTATACTGGCATGTAGCCAGTATCGGGCTAAATAGCGTACAGGTTACAGATCCGAGATTGGAGCAACCGTCATGGAGGAATCAGCCATCGTATGCTGAAATTGCCAATTCTGTAGTCCTACCAATAATAGTCCGGTAGGGATACATTCTATACCAGTTTGTCCCTGGCATCAAGCCCAGTATGATGTAGGTATTGGATTTGGGATCTGTTAAGTAGTAGTGGGGGAGTCTTCAGGGTAGATTGGTGTTATGAATATTTAGGGTGGAGTGTAATGTAAGCAAAGTGCGGAGTCATATCACATCAAGGGTTAAGTGCCAAGAAACCACCACGAAGTGTGCAAAGCAGAGTGTCCTAGCTATCACTCGCTTTCAGGGTAGAGTAAACTGGCATTTTCGCTCTCTGAAAGATAAAGTTCTGAGAATAGAATACCCTTACCCAGTGTTAGTATCTTTGGCGTAAAATTAAGATTAAGAGTACGGTGGCTTTCTCACCTAGCGCTCACACTAACCTGGCTCTCTTTGCCGAGATTAGACTCTTTATTAGTATTAGAGAAGGCTGGAAAGGCGTCCAGAAGGCAGGTATTGACCAGGGAGGTTCAGTGATGAATCCAGATGGGTAATGGTGTTGAGAAGTGTATCAGGAAGCACAAGAAGCAACCTAGTATGGCAACCAGTATCCCGAAGAACTTTAGTATGGCAACTCACTTCCAGACGCTCCTGACACTCAGGAAGCAAAAATCCCAGCCACCCACATCCAGAAACAGTGGTGGTACTTCGGACGCAAAATGTATTTTTGCTGATACAGCCAAGATCATACTACAAAGGATCAGGTGAAAGTAGCACTTGGGCTGAAATAGGAGAAAATACCAATTGAGCTCATTAATTGTCACTGTTTAGATCTTCGAAATAAGTTGCAACTTGTTATACAAAATAAGGGGGATAACAATTTTTGTGGATGATTTCAGTTCTATTGTTTTTCTTCTTCCTATTCTCCCTTTCTTTTACTCCATGTATATGGACCACTTGTGCTTTAAAGTATCGTGAGTTTTAAATGTATAGTATGGTGTTTCATTTCTTGCTGGTTGCAACTTGCCGCTCTATACTAGCTTATCACATAACAAATATATCTATCGGCCGCACTTGTAAAAAATGTTCGTGTGTTGACATGGATGAGGTGTGACGTTCTGCTAATGCCAAGAAATGCCAAGTCTTGCCGCGCCTCGATGAGGGTGCCGCCTCGCTGAAGGCTCACACAGTTTATTATAACTTGTAGCACGAGTGCATAAATAGAGCACAGAACAGCACACACTCACTAACCCACCTCGTCTTCACCTAACCATTTATCATACACAACACAACCTTCAACCTTCAACCTTCAACCTTCATCCATAATGGTATGATAACCCCCCTTTCTCCCCAAAAACACAAGCCAAACCCGGTTAACCCCCCATGAACAGTCTTCTTCCCTCCCAGCCTTACTGATCGGATCCTTATGCGCCCTTGGCGGTACAATTGGTTATGCGTAACCCTCCCCCTTTCCTCCTCCTACTCCTCCGCCGCCGCCGCCACATATCATACTAACAATTTACTGCGGTGTCATAGCAAGACTGGCTCCATCCCTTCCATTACTGCTGGAGTGACCGTCGGTGCCTTATACGTGTGTGCGGGATTGCGCATTCGCGCGGAGCAATCCCACGGGAATGAGATTGCGGTGTTGGCTAGTCTTGCGCTTGCCGGGAGTAGTGCGCCCAGGGCTTTGCGAAGTGGGAAGGGGTTGCCGATTGTATGTTTCTCTCTCCCGCTCTTTCGGTTGATCGCGAGCTAATAGGGGTGGGGGTGGGGTAGGGGTTGAGCTTATTGGCGGCGTACGGGTTGGTGTATTATGGGATTAAGGTGAAGCAGCAGCATCGTCGTTGATATTATCTTTTCTGGGGTTTTGCCGGTTATCGTGGGGTGGGGTGGGAAATTGCGATGGCACTGAGACTGCGTATTTAAACTGAGAATCAAATGGTTTGCACAAGAGGGTGATCATGGTGATAATATCCAGTTTTCATAGCAGTTTCCCACGTGGCTTAGGCTGTCTGGAAACCAACACACACCGACACACCAATTCCAGCGGGAACCTGCTAGCGAAACAAGCGTAAGAGAAAAGAAGGAAGAAAATAAAAGCTCTTATCCGGCCCATCCACCAAATATAACACCCCTCCCCCCAACCGTCGATCCCAACCCAATGGCAAGAAAGGGAAAGCTACTACAAAAACTCCACCGACTCCGATCGTGCAAAGAGTAGTTGTCTTCAAGTGTGTATTTGAGTGAAATTTTAAACAAGTAGGTAGGCAGGTAGGCGGGTGGACAGAGTAGAAAAAAAGCGGACGACGAAAAAAGCTTATTCTTCCCTCAGACTGAATCCGCGGAAACGTTTAGCCAAAGGTCCATAATTATTAGATGAGGTTGCATTATCCCCTCTCCCTCCTCTCCTCGCAGCACCGCCATTGCTACTGCCGCTACCTCCTACGCCCGCCCCCCTCGCATTTACAAACGGTAATGGTATTTGTGGTGGTGGTGGAGAGTGTTCAACAAAAGCACGCTTTAAAGGGGCATTCTCACCGCTCTCCCTTAGAATCGTCATCAGCGTCTGCCAACCAGGCGTCTGCAACAGCTTGTAGCCGTCGTTTACGTCGTGGCCGACTGCCACTTTTGCTAGGAGCTCTTCCTCGTTCTGCGTAGTCATGAGCAATCACTCGGATAACTGTGGATCCAACTAGCGCTACAGGGAAATGTGCATACCTTATCGAGAACACCCCATCCTTTGATAAATGTTAGGAGGTGGAAGTCGCTGACAACATCAATGCCATCGGTTGGTCTGTTTGCGCTTTGGGAAGTAATGCCCAGTTGCTTCGCCACAGCCCGGTGGTCCTGCGAAATGCCCATGATCTCTCTGTTCCCTATGGGGAACTTTCCTAGTGGTGCTGTGAATATAGGCTTGGTGTCATTCGGGAAGCCGTGTGTTAATGTGACAAGCAAGTACTCAACAGGGAAGCTGGGTTTGGCATTTTCTTTGACGTTAAGACCGTACTCATTGATGTGTCTGAAGAAAACTTCAGGAACATATCTTGTTTTCCCGTCCTCCTCATGGACCATCATCACAGAGGGATCAGCCGAGGGCTCGATAATATCCGCTCGAACCATCTCCACTGCAGTGTTCGAAACCTGATATGCTGCCACATCAATACCATTATCCTCGTTGCCCGAAACGACACATGTGACAAAACTGGAGCCAAACTGTCCGGTTTCTGACCACTTGCTAGGGTGGGGGTGCTCGGCCTGAAGCCTCGCGGCGAAGACTATCTCGAGCGACGACAAATAGTAAGAGTCAATGTGCCGCTTACAAACCACAGTCCCCTGTCCAGTTCCATCATCAAGAAGATCTGAAAAAATGACACCAATTTTCCGAAGCCCACAAAGAGATGCAACCTCAGCCACATCCTTCTCGCCAGTCCAGGGCAGCTGGAGCGTAACACCATCCGACTCACCATTTTGCGGTGGTTCGTATATCGCCTCGACAATAGCTTTTATGCCCAACGGAACCTCCGGGTAAGGTGCTAACCTTCCGTAAAGATATCCTATCCGTTGATTGCCTGTCTGTCTCCAAAAGTCGATAAAGGTGTTGATCAGAGCGGGGTCACTGAACTCGACGTGATCTACCATCCTGAATTCTTGAGGCTGGAGGGTGATCGCAGATGGTTGGCACTTGGAGCAGAGGCCGGCAGGCCACGGTTGATGGCCGGAAGGGCAGTTCTTTCGCAACCTAAAATAGGGCTCCGACAAGGGAGGCATATACGAGGACTTGAGCTCAGGTTTGTTTGTTGAAGTGTTTATCTTTCTCAGGTAAGAATGATAACTGAGGTGTTTGATCTTGTTCTCGGCGAGGTAGCCCGGATCGTAAGGTTCCATTGGCATACAGTAGTCACACATCCCTTTAGGGCCATGTCTGCACATCTTGTGATCTCGACCTCTGGGTATCTTTCCATCCTTCTTGTCTAGCTCCTCATCAACAGGGTCCTGAACAACAGTTTCCCAAGGATTTGAAACCTTGTCCGGAATCACCGAGCCAGAGGTAGTGGTAGTGTACAGGTTAGAGGCGCTCTCTGATGGCCGTATAGGTTGTCCGTTAAGCCGTATACTGGATGGCTCACCAGGGCTTGTGGCGGCACCGTTGGGAGCCTGGGGCTCATTCAATTTCTTGTATAAAAGAAACAGCATATCACCATGGCTGGCATCCCATGATAATACAACAGGTTAGCATAGATAACGGAAGCCATTTAGAGAGTATAAACCTGAGACCCAGGTCAGAAATCTTCATTCCGCTTATCTCATTAAGAACCCTTGCCCTCCCATTTGCTGGGCGGTCCGAAACAATGATTGTATGAGGGTCAACATCCTTCGGTAGATTCTCTCGTAACTAGTAGAAGAGGAGTCAGTTTAGAGGGCTATTCACAACGGCAAGGAGTTATCGCTATAAAGAAAAACTAGGGATGCCCACCTTAGAAATAAGAAGGGATGTATCATCTGTTTGCTGGATATCTACACGATAGGCACCGTCAGGTGAGCGAAAGCGTAGAATCATGATGGATGGGGATGGAAGATGCTATTAGTTGGGGGGAAATGGTGGAGATGTCGATGTGGGGTGTGAGGTGAGCTGGCGAGTGGGATACGTAGATGAGAGGCTCCCAGTTGCTTGCTCACTTGGCTGCTCCTCGTGGCTTCCTTAGGATACCGTACGTAACTTATGAGCGTCATACAATCCAATCGCCAAGATTTGATTACTAAAGCGTGAGCCCAGTATGATACCAATTTTCCCCTTCGTCACGTGAGGGGGGAGCAAGTTGCGTTGGGTCTCCAGAGAGGACAGATTTGATCTCAGGGATAATTTTGTTCATGAGAGAATGTTCTTTCCCACCTCCACAACGCTCCTTCTCGACTTGAGTCTTTCTCGACGATTCACATCCAACTAGATACGCTCTCAAAAAAAAATCTGACCCTCACTTTTTTCTTAGACTTGAACCCCATTTTAATCCACCTTTCACCATATCAAGTTTCTTAAACGACATACCAACGTTATGGTCAAGCTTTCAATAATAGCACCTTTGGTGTACATTGCTGTTCTTGTCGGCACTCTTGCAGTTTTCTCATCTTTATATCGGAAGCGAAAAGCCAGTGAGTTCTATGATCCCTGACGATGCTTTCTCGAAGAATTTTGGCTCATGACCGTTCAGACAAAGCTGCCTCCTTGGAGCCTTGGTTCGGCCCACACTATCCCCGCGATATATACCTGACGCTCTTACATCAGGAGAACCCCAAAGTCCCTGACAACATCCTCAAAGCAGCGCTCGTTCGACGCGCAACCGAAGATATCCGCCGCGTTGTCACCATTCGCCAAGCCAAAGGTTCTCTTCAACAACTATTACAAAAGGGTAGTATCGGCGATGACCTATGGACCCGGTTTACCGTCGCTGAAGCCGAAATTGAGGAGGTTTGTCTTTTCGTTACTTCACAGGATCTTCCCGCTGTATAGAGGGGGGCGGGGAAGAGGCTAATAGCTGTCGTTCAACAGGAACTTAAAGATGTTGCCATGGAAGCCAATGGATTTAGCAGTGAATGGGCTGCCAGTATTTTTCAGAGTGCCAATGAGATTGTCCAAGCAACAAGGGTTCGAGAACGTGCTGCCGAAGTTGCTGAGCAGGCTGCAACCGAACGAGCATGGTGGAATGAGAAGAGAGAGCGTGCCTCGCGCGAATTACTAGGAGAGAATAACTCAGATGAGGACGGCGTGCTGGTCGAATCCTCGGGATCTAGAGGTGCTGCAAGACCCGGCGCTGCGACTCGGGGGAAGGGGAAGAGCGCCAGCTAGTTTATGATATACGGGTTGGTGGGATAGAAAATGGGGGAATATTGGCGCATTCATGTTTTCACACTCCTAGCTCGTGCAACGGCACTACAATAAAAGTCCCAGAAGGTTCTGTCTTTTCTCTACTGTACCCTCAAAGGTCCACTTTGGTGATCAAGGGAGATCGACCAGGGATTCGGTATTCTGTACATTATTTTGTTCTTGCCTGGTTTCTTCTAAATTTTCAGCAGCACTTTTCTTTTTTTCCCCCTTTTTAAGATTTCTTCCGAGCAGGCAGGGATTGGTTGGACGAGATACTTGTATACCGTAATGGCAGTATTGAGAGGCATGACACGCGACACCTCTAGTGAAGGTGATTCGAGCGATCTTGAGGAGTGTTCTACATGAATGCAAGCGCAGAGGCATTCGCAGGGTGGTGGTGGTGACGATAGTTACAAAAAGTACCAAGTCACTCCGTGAGCGCAGATGTCATACCAGTAGAGAGCACCGTCGAATGAACATCTACTGGTACATGGTAGGGGTATATTTTTAGTTGAGGATAGCCCCCATTTTCTTGTGTTGTGGGAATTCCCGGTAGGAAATGAAATCAGATAAGGATGGAGCAGGAGGCACCAAGCACCAAGCACATGAAAGCATAAAAGTTGAGAGGATTCTTCTCCTTATCTCACAGTTCTCGTCGTGCGTGCTCGGGTGCATAAGTTAGGTTCTCTAAACAAGGGCAGTGTTCCGAAAGCCAGGCAGGCAGGCAGGCAGGCAGGCAGGCAGGCAGGCGGTGTCATCAGAAGAAGAAAGCACTGGTTGTGCCGGCTCGGCGGTGCCAGGATGATAAATTTGATGGATCAACTGAGACTGAGCCCACTCAGCTCAGCAAGTCGACTCAGCAAAAAATTTAGAGTGGGCGGCTGCTCGTGCTAGGGGTGATTGTTACACCACAGCTATCCAACTCTCGTGCCCCAACAAATAGCAATTTCCTCTCTATCATACAGTGGCTATTTTCTTCCTGCTTTTTCCGTTTCCTTCCCCAATGCTCTGCCTGCCTCCGAAGAGCTTTGTGCTTTTTCCTTCTGCCTTCCGACAATAAAAAAACAACAAACCTCTCTCCTCTCTCCTTGTTAAGAAGATCCTTTCACGTCCACACCTTCACCGCGCTGCCCTTTTCCCCATTTTAATGATTTTCTAGCGAAAAAAGTAACATTTACCATAATACCACTACTACATTCATCACACTCCTTTAACTTTATTTGAACGTTAGTGAAGAATATCCAACAAGACAGATATGTGTGTTACATCTACTTCCTTCTCGATACTCTCCAGAACCCGATTACTCGCCACACCCTTACCTCCCAGGAGCATCTCAAAGCGATGCTTCCTAACACTTGCATCATCACCATCAAATAGCACACGCGACATACCTAACCCAAACACCTCCTCCATCGCTCCTCCCCCTTCAACAACACTATCTCCAAAGCCCTCTCCAGCAAACCCACACAACAGCCCCCTCCTCCGCCCCCAGGTCATCCCCCCAAAGCCGCCGAAAGCAGCAGCAGCAACAGTGGCGGCTACAAGACCATTGATAAAGCCCATCCAGTACGGCTTCAAAACCAACTTCTCCCTCTTCGCCAAACGGGCACCACGACCCTTCCCTCCCCCCTTCAACAGCCCACCACCATCTAGCTTCTCCGACGCACTCTCAACCCACCATCCCTCTCGAATCCCGACCCCGGAAGGCGCGACCTTCCTTCGTGGGATAACAAACGGCGACGATGCAATCCTCCACCGTCACAACCAACTGGGTGTAGCCGACGGAGTAGGCGCCTGGAACACCAAAATCGCCGGTCACGCCGCGCTATGGTCGAGACTGATACTGCACTACTGGTCGCTAGCCCTCGATGCGCAGCGTAAATCCTTGGGAGTGGCGGGGGAAGGTAAAATAGACATAGTCTCGGCCCTCCAGCGCAGCTACAGCGACACCGTCTCCGCCACCACCCGTGAAGGAAAGACAGTTTGGCAGGGGACAACAACGGCCTGCGTATCCAGTCTGGAAGGTAGCACCCTCACAGTGGCAAACATCGGGGATTCGAGAGCGTACGTGTACCGCCCGTCCAGTGCTTCCTTCGTCTACAAGTCCACCGAACAATGGCACTGGTTCGACTGCCCATACCAACTCGGCACCAACTCCCTCGACACCCCCGCTGCCAATGCCGTCGTGGATAAGGTCGATCTAGAAGAAGGCGACATTGTCATCCTCACTACCGACGGATTGCCGGATAATCTCTGGGATGTGGAGATTGCGGATATCTGCGCTGCCCACGGGGCAGAAGGGGTAGGAGGATTGGCGGACAAACTTGTCAATGCAGCCTGGAAAACCGCCATAAACCCCTTTGGCGAAAGCCCTTATATGGAACGAGGCATCGATGAGGGGCTCAGCATGGAGGGGGGCAAGTATGACGATATCAGCGTCGTCACGGCGGTTTTTAAGAGAAGGTAGTGAGGGGGAGTACTTGAGTTTTTTTTCTTTTCTTCTTTTGCTATCATACTCGTTAGTTTATTACTTATGGCGCTGTAACAGGGGGAGTTTATTATTTGGCGTTTTCTTCCTTATTTCGCTTTGCCAATTAATTGTCTTCTGGCATGGGGATCATATTATCATAGATTTTATTTGGGCTTTCCTTTCCCCCTTCTTCCTTTTCTCTCTTTTCTCGTCCTTTATATAATATTGGTGCCTCACTGCATCGTAGCTTTACTTACGGCAGTTTGCCCACCTAGCAGCCGGGACGGGAATGACTAGATATAAGCTATGCTACGATAGTGTACAGGTACAGGGCGTGTGGGGAATAATAGGATACCGGTATTCGTATCATAAACCACCACGCCGGTATTTCCTCCATTTACCGTGTCCCACAAACAGCTACCCAGTTGTACAGCACGTAGACTATCCTTCCATCCATCCATAGACACGCCGATAGTCTACACCACTCGTATGATACACAACAGCGCCCGGCAAGGCGATCACTCATCATCCCCAGTGAGCAGAATCGTCGTTCATCGAGCAGTGCACAAGCATAACAAATACAAGAACATCACAATACGCCGTGCAAGCTATGAACCCCACTACCGGTATACCCCCTCGTTCATCGATGATGGTGTCGCATCGCAACAGCTGTGTTCGAAAAACCAAAGGAGGGGTCAAAAACCGATCACACAAGATCACACACTTCATTCATACTGTACCCCCGGTATTCCTTCCATCCTTCCATCTCGAAGCCCGGGATTCGAAAAAGAAGGAAATAAAAATCCCCGATGCCCTTGCATATCCCTTACATGTATGGTAGTATATCTATCTATCTATCGTACTTATATCGGTGGTAAATCGAGTCCGGTAGCGGTTGTGTCACAACTTCCCGCAGCAAGGGAGGGAGGGTGTGATCGCCTTTTTCCCGCTGCCCGCTGTCCTGCGATCGGTCGGTCGGTCATGGTTCCGATTTTTCTTTTTTTTTTTTTTTTTTTTGCGGTGGGTTTATATTATAGAATTGATCTGGGGTGATCCGGGTATGGCTTTTTGAGTGAGTGAACGGGTGGGTGGATGGGTAGATAACGTTTTATTTGGGGGGGGGTTTTTTTTTCTTTCAGATCTGTAGATTGACCTTGTTCGGTCGTGTGGAGTTAGTTATCGTAGAGATTCACTTCAACTGTATCGTACGGTACGGTACTCAATCGAGTATTACTTGGTAACTGAACTGGCCGTTTACTCGAGTACAGTACGGGAAAGAGGTGGTGATGTTGAATGGGGTACCGTGGTTGGCATCATGATGGTATGTAAAGTACTGTAGTCTATGTATGATAATATTATGATACCTTGCATACTGTAATGCAAATTGAAGAGCCACAGCAACCCCCCCCCCCCAACATCAGTCAGTCAGCTGTGATACCATAGCACCTAACTTGACCGGACATGGCGCTAGAACAGCCTATACAGCGGGAGCAATAAGCGAGCTAGAACTTTTTTTTTTTTTTTTTTTTTTCAAAAAAAAAATTTCCCGGTAAAGTACTTTCCTCCAGCTTCTACTTGTTCGAATACCGTACAAGTACTAATACCGTTTTTTTCCGGAAAAACCCAATTTTTTTCGGCAGGTATGATAGTACCCAGCCACCCTTCCAAAAAAAACAAACAACAAGCTCCACCCCCCTCCCCATGGTCACAATAAGCTTAAATATTCGAGTAAGGGCAGTGTGACGGCGGAGTGAATGGGGCAAAGCTGCACTTTAACTTATATAGTCTAGGAGTTCCTCGTAGGACTGACTAAAAAGCCACCCACACTTTTTCCAGTGATTTGATGGACTGGTCAAGTGATAGCGATCACGGGTTTGCGGTGTAGCTAGTGACTGTTACCGTGATCAAATTTGAAAGGAACTGTTTTTCTAGAGACAAAGTACAAGTATCTATTACTCGTAGGCAACTACTATCGGCAGGAGATAAGTTATGATAGTTTTTTTTTTTTCTCCTTTCTTCTTGTTTTTTTCTTTTTCTTTTTGCTTAGTCTACCGCCTGTCTGATGAGTGTGATGCCTACTCGAGTACTAGTACTCGTACACCCACCCACCGCGCGAGGTAGGCGGGCAAGCGCCCAGAAATGATGGAGCAGCATGCTCGAGTACTGAAAACAACTACGGTATCATAGAGTACTCGAGTGCAGTACAGTATCATACACGAGGAATTAGCAGCGTGTTTGGATGATTACGCAGCTAGCTCTGCTAAGTTAAAATCTTTATTCATCAAAAAGAAAAAAGAAAGAAAAAAAACCTCTGGATTATTTGGAATACCAAGGAGAATGGTACGAGTACTGTAAAATCTCAAAAAATCTGGATGGCTTGGCAGTGCGCCATAGCCAATTTCGCAATACAAAATATCACTATTTGTTGATCTATTACAAAGTAGGTAACACGCCATATCTAAAATCACTGTCAAAAATCATTGTGAAAACAAATACAAAAAAAGAAAAGTCAATCTAAATACCTGTGAGGTCAGCCACCTCATATTCTACAGCCTCTCATGAATCAGAGGCCATTCCTAGTATTCATTCCTCCTCCCAAGTATCATTATTCTCCCCTGAGCTTGGCTCATATCCATTGCCTACTACCAACTCACTTGTATATAGTCCTTTAATATTAAGCTCATAGTCCTTGCTTCCATTTGGGTGTGAAGAAAGACCAACATTCCAAAAGGATATAATAACTAAATGACGAGACTCTTGACAAAATTAAGCCTATGCATGGCTTACACATATAGTAGTTATAACATGCTGGTCTCTTACTGTCCATGTTTCTTTGCTCACATCCTCCTTCTCTTCAGCATAACTCTCAATATGCTTATGCAATAGTTATTCGAAAGGCTTATTAATCAAGATGTCGAATGATTTAATAAGTCTAGTGTAGCCAGGGGGGATCATGCTAGGAATTATACAATAATTTTATTGTTAGGGATACCGGAATCCGATACAAAGAAATCACCCTGAGCCATATTTTCTAAAGACACTAATGATCAGATAATTACTATTGGGAACAGTATAGTTCCTAATTAGTTATATTGTAATTGCTGAAGAGGGTGTGGTGATTTTCAAGGTTTCCAGATGTTCGCACTTTTTAAGAATACCAGACGTTGCAAGTTATAATTAGAGAAGTACATAGTTGTATAATAAATAGACATAGTCCACGAATACTCAGATGCGGAATATAAATATCAAAGTCCCTTTCAAGCTTTAGATATTATCAAGCAATGGAGAACAGACCTTAATAATATAATATTGTCTTTTCCTGTTAGGCGGAGACAATTTGATAGACTCCAAGATTGTCTAGGCCAATCGAGATTCGTTTCTGTAGACGGAGATTGTCTAGAAAGGCTCGGACTTGGCTCGTTTCGTGTATGACTACTAGGAGAGAAGTAAAGTAGGTAAAGTAGGGTAGAATCGTAAAAACAATATTATATTGTTAACGTCTCTTCTCTGTTGCTTGATGATGTTTAAAGCTTTGGGAGGCACTTCGATATTTATATTCCACATTTGAGTGTTCGCGGACTACAACTATTTATCATACAACTATGTACTTCTTCAATTGTAATTTGCAACGTCGTGTTTTCTTCCAAGGTGCAAACACCTGTGGATCCTGAAAACCATCACACCCTCTTCAGTAATTACGATATTTCTTCTTGGAAGTATGCTGCCCCCAATAGTAATGTCCTGATTAGCAGTGTCTTTAGACTTATGGCCTAGTTCTTAAGTCGAACTGAGTTGGCTCCAATTGTCTTCGCCATTGATAAAATGATCAGTTTTTATTCACCGCTATATCAGCAAAGGTGGTCATCATTACAACCATTGTAGGTCATCTGACTCTGATCCTTTGTAACTCCATACCCAACCAATAGATTTTCTCTGGATGACTTCCTATTAACTCGCAGGAAGCTATTCCACCAGATTGGTAATTAATCCCTCGGTTGGCAACCCTTGGTTGCTCTCTGGGTAGTAGGTTTCAGTAATCATTGTAGTATTGGGAATCACTCCATGACTACGACATGTTCCGAAACCCAGTTGCAACACTCCGTGAAGTTCGTTGACTTCTTTGGTAGTGTTTTTTGGAGTTCTGGACTCTTTTGGTGGATGTAAATGTATTGGTCTCTAGTAGAGATCCTTTACCATTTAGTATCATCTCTTTGTGCAAAATCGTCCCGTTACCTGTGGCCCATACCAAAGGTGTTATGTCTTTAGAGCCAAGTAACTCTCTGAGTAGTTGACTGAATTACTCCGTTCCACTTCCCAGGCCTAGCCGAAGGTCTCCTCCCATGTATCCTGCAAACAGGATCCGGTTGGATGGACAGCGACAACATATATGGTGTTATTCTAACACCTTCAATTCTGTAGTAATATAGTCACAGGACACAACTGAGATTGATATATATGATGACTTGCGGGCCCTGTAAGGGAGCAGGAGGGGGGTATTGGAGACCAGAGATTCCGATTCTGAGTGGGGTTACCCTACTTAGGGTGGTTCATAGGTATCGGGTTCTGGTATTCCTAACATTACCATTCAATTCTACATTACTTATTTTACTTCACTCTTAGTAGTCATAAATGAAATGAGTAAAGTCTAAGCCTTCCTAGACAATCTCCCTCTACAGAAATGAATTTTGGTTGGCCTAGACAAAACTGAAGTTTATCAGATTGTCTCTACCTAACATTCATAATGTGTTTAAGACCATTTTTGTTTTATGAAAGAAAATGCGACCAAGTAATATCAAGTACAACTTCTTGAATGCTAAGCAAACAGGTAGAAAATGTGAAAACTAACACTATAAAAAGAATTTAACTATCACGTATGATAATTATCAAAACAATTAAACTAGCAGAGCCCAACAGAATAAGAAGAACAAGAAAAGCAGGTGTGGTGTGACTTTTTTTCTGAAAAATGACAGAAAACACAGCGAGAGCACTTTCTAGCCGGAAGGTGGACAAGTTTATGGGGCCCCAGAGGAAGAGGAGTAAGGGTTTTATTGTATTTGGTAAAGTAGAAAGTAGGAGTTTTCTTCTGATAGGTAGTGCCAATATGAGTTGGAACTCCCTTCTAGGAGTCTTTAATAAAGCTGGAAGAAGATAGTGACGAAATTAGCTGTGTTTGGCATTTGGCCAAAAAAGGCAATAGAGAATGAATGAATTAATAATAGAGGTATCTAAAATTCCAAAAAATAAAAGAAGCCAATTCCAGAGAGCAGTCAATTGAGTAGAGTAAGAGGCACAAAATTTATCAGCACGATCAACTCCATTCATATTGTGATTGTAGTCGTCAATAATGACTGGAGTAGAAAGCATTCCTCTGTAGGATTTAGAACCAAAAGAGCATCAGGATATGCCCGCATTAGTGCTGGTACTGCGAGGCTTTTTTTATTTTCGAGTAATATAGTCATTACTATCATGAATTGTTAAAAGTAAGTGAATCGACCTACTATCCTCCCACTGTCGAGCGAGAACAGGTGTAGCTATAGAGCCCACATGAGCATCACATAAGAGGCTCCAAAGAAGCCCAGGAAAATAATTGTCGAGATTGGGGTGGAAGGCATTTTTGTTCTGTCGTGTAGTCTTGCCAGTACCCATATTAAGCTGTTGAAGGACCTGGAATAGGCCTATGTTTGCAAAGTAATTATCCATGTAAATATTAAACTAATGGGCTTCATACGGAAGACTTTAAACCATTTGATAGATTGCTATCAAGGTTGGTGTAAGGTGAATAGGGCCGGATTAGGGCATCTGATCAATTACCTGAATTCCTGAGAGATGAGAAGTGTAGAGCCAATTCTATGTATATTCTTGCCAACAAATCGCTAAAATTCTATACCCCTCAGTGATCGGTTTATTTGGCATTCAGTAGTTATGTTTATAATGGCCTCTAAAGCCGACCATCATCTCATCTAAGACCAGGTTGGAACCTGGAAGTACAGCCTTCTGAAAGTGTTCATTAAGGATCAAATGCAGAGGTTCAATCTTCTTCCACCACTTACAGTCACTTCTTCCCTCTCTGTGAACTGGTTCTGCATGCAGGTATCACTTTATTTACTGAAATCACTGTAGTGCAAGCTTACTCTTCACTCCTAAGTCCTACCATACCACTTGACTTACCACTAATATTCCACCATACTCTTACATCCATGCAAACTCATAAAAGTCCCCTGAGCTATAAATTTCTTCATCTCAGCTACAGTTACAAGCTTCTATGGATATAGAGCAAAAAGCCACAGCGGTTGAGCTGGTCTTCACATTTTAGCAATATTCATTGATATAGTTCTTGGACAAAAGTTATCGTTGACAGGTCCAAGTACTGCCAAAATACACCAAAATAGTCCAAATTCAGGGTAATGAAAATCACAAATTATATCCTCATCTCTTGATTGATTAAAACAAAAAATATATCAATACATAACTGATAACATAGGGAATCTGAAATTCATATTTCTGTAACAAAGTCATTTGTTCATTGAGCAGCTCTTAGTACTTGGTGGTGGGCTTATCCTAAAATCAAACCTAACCATCAAGAATTTGTATGAGCACTCATATAAAAAGATACTTGCTCCCAAAATCACCAATTTCACATCACTGCAGTTCACGCAATATTGAACCATATACTTCAAAATTTAACCCTCAGAATCAAAACACCTCAGATCATTATATCAGGAAGAATTGAACTACTTCCACTACAGGTGGTTTAATTATGGCACAGTGAAAAATAGCACTTTTAGTGTAAAAGTTGCTATCAATGATAACTTTTGTCACTAAACTTTTTTACAACCAGAATTCCAAAAACCTCCTGATCCCAGAACTGACAACAGAAGTCATATGCTGTAGCTGGGTTTCCGCTAAGCATAGGCTTTGGGTCATGAGGAGGAAATCTACGCTACAGCAGGATAAAGTGTCAGGAATTTTGGGCCTTGCAGTGTGTTGCCTGTCAGTTTCAATTTGAGTGGAAGTGTTGAGGCAGCTGCCATTGGCTACTTTGCTAGTACACTTAGATTTCTTCTGTTTTTGCAAAGAACCTGAGATCAAAACTCTATTATTGAACAAGGCATGGAAAGGCTTTTAGGAAGGCATCTTTGATTGACCTTTCAGTTCCTAATACTTTTCCACTTCATAGTCCCTTGACATCTACACTTTACTGACTAATTATGTCTTAAATACTATCTAAAATAGTGTTAGGCGGAGACAACTTGATAGACTTCAAGATTGTCTAGGCCAATCGAGATTCGTTTTTTTAGATGGAGATTGTCTTGGAAGGCTTGGACATAGCTCGTTTCGTTTATGACTACTAGGAGCGAAGTAAAGTAGGTAAAGTAGGGTAGAATCGTAAAAACAATATTATATTGTTACCGTCTCTTCTCCGTTGCTTGATGATGTTTAAAGCTTGGAAAGGACTTCGATATTTATATTCCCCGTCTGAGTGTTCGCGGACTACATCTATTTATCATACAACTATGTACTTCTTCAATTGTAATTCGCAACATCGAGTTTTCTTCCAAGGTGCAAACACCTGTGGACCCTGAAAACCATCACACCCTCTTCAGTAATTACGATATTTCTTCTTAGGAAATGTACTGTCTCCAATAGTAATATCCCGATTAGCAGAGTCTTTAGACTTATAGCCTAGTTGTTAAGTCGAACTGAGTTGGCTCCAATTGTCCTCGCCATTGATAAAATGATCAGTCTTATCCTCAGCTATATCTGCAAAGGTGGTCGTCATTACAACCAACGTAGGTCATTTGATTCCGACCCTTTGTAACTCCATACGCAACCAATAGATTTTCTTTGGATGACTTCCTATTCACTCGCAGGAAGCCACTCCACTAGACTGGTAATTAATCCCTCTGTCGGCAACCCTTGGTTGCTCTCTGGGTAGTAGGTTTCAGTAACCATTATAGTATTTGTGAATCACCCCATGACTACAACGTATTCTGAAACCCAGTTGCAACACTCCGTGAAGTTCGTTGGCTTCTTTGGTAGTGCCCTTTAGAGTTCTAGACTCTTCTGGTGTATGTAATTGTATCGGTCTCTAGTAGAGATTCTTTACTATTTGATACCATCTCATTGTGCGAAATCGTCCCGTTAATTACGGCCTATACTAAAGGTATCATGTCTTTGAAGCCAAGTAACTCTCTGAGTAGTTGACGGAATTACTCCGTTCCACTTCCCAGGCCTAGCCAAAGGTTCTCTCTCATATATCCTGCGAACAGGATCCAGTCGCACGGACGGCAGCCACGTATACAGTGCTATTCTAACACCTTCAATTCTGTAGTAATGTAGTCACAGGACGCAACTGAGATTGATATATATGATGACGTGTGAGCCCCGTAAGGGAGCAAGAGGGGGGTGTTGGAGACCAGAGATTCCGATTCCAAGTGGGGTTACCCTACTTAGGGTGGTTCCTAGGTATCTGGTTCTGGTATTCCTAACAAATAGTAACTGGGGCGGTCCAAGATTTTTCACAGTTTTAGCAGCCCAGGAAATACCATTACAGCGTAAAGAGTTGTAACGATTAAAGCGGAGCCAGCTTATAATATGTACTTGAAATTCTTCAGGAACTGGAGGCTTTATTGGTTGTGAACCGAATCGCAATATTATATTGTTTAAGGAATCTGTAACGTGTTCGCAGGGTGCTAATCACGTTATCGGTAATAGATACGATAGTTAGCAGGTGGCCTGCTCTTCCCGAGAGGAGGCGAGAGCTGAGAACTAAAGGAGGCTTCAAGGGTGTACTGAGGAACAAAGAAGTAACCGTTCAACCAAGTATATTGAAATACTGTCTGTCGAAGTCTGCCTTTTCTATCGTAGAAACAGGCGGTCTTTAAATACACAAATCTGTTCATGTCTAGCATGAACGAAACTAATCAAAGGTATCAATCTATATACTTTGGTAAAACTCCTTAAGTATCAAAGCGATACTTAAAACTAAACATAAAACAAAATCAAGTATCAAATGATACTTAAAACAAACCAAGTATCAAAGCAATACTTAAAACAAAACATAAAACAAAACCAAGTATCAAACGATACTTAAAACAAACCAAGTATCAAAGCGATACTTAAAACAAAACATAAAACAAAACCAATAACCGAGTACCCGTACCGGTTACAGAATCTATTGAACTACCCTGTCAAGAATCAAAAGAGATGTGTCATACTGAGTTTTAACTGCCCAAATGAGGGTTTGCCTGTCGCTACAACCATCCTCACCATACTACCCTTTCTTCCCCTCATCACTCTAAGAATATAGCAAAGAGCCCTTCTTCTAATTCTAGCCATCAATGATGTAAAACAGTATGGCTACTACCACAGCCACCCGGTCCTTGGGAAATAAGCGTTTCAACCTTCTTGGACCAGTTTCAATGACAGATAGTACTGGATGGAATTTTGAAGAACGCTTCTGCTTCTGCATAGCTTGGATGCCGAAATACCTTCTCTGCTGTATCTATTGCAATCCAATAATGATAAAGAAATATTAAGACCTGAATGTTTTTATCCTGACCATAGCTGGGCTTGAGGCATGTGATTGCCTTAGGTGTTTGATAAGTACACTTGCTGGGTGCTTTTGGCTTCAGGACTGGTTTTTTCTTAATAATAGAGGGTAGGTTCAGAGGTGAAATTATGTTTGCATCCAATAGCTAAAGAGCCAATCCACCTGGTATACCTTAAGTTGTTGGGCTGGATGGTAATGTGTATGACAAGTATCACAGATTGATTGCTGCTTGCTGTGTACATGAGGTTGCTTTATTGCCAAATTAGGCATCTAACACCAAGATGCCTCACACATTGCATCTTACGGCCAAGCCATCCGGGTTTTTCGAGATTTTACGGTATATAGAGAAGCGGTTTTTGTTTTTGTTTTTTTAAGTGAGATATGATCGATTGAAAAGTTGCAGCCTGGAGCACCATTTTGGATGAGCATGAACCATAATACCGTACCGGTATGTGAAATAATTCCCTGGATTTTACTTTTTTCTAACCTCCCCCCCCCTCTTCCCCCTCCGGAATCCCCCGTTATCTAAACTGGCTGAGGAATTATCAAAGAAAAGAGAGGTATGGTTTGGCATTGTTCCCCAACTTTCAACTTTACAATATCGGTACCGGTATGGCATGTTAAAGTGGTCAACGATTCCTCAATAATCCGTGAGCACTAAAAGTACCGTGATTTGGGTTGCTTTGCTGCATGCTATTCTGCTCACCATTTTTGTGCCAGCCTCGTGCTGTACGAGTGCTGTACTCGAGTACATATCGGTACGTACCATGATAAGCTGTCTTGTGTGTGCCGCCGGCTTACAACGAAACAGAAAAAGTAAACCAAAGAGAATATCATACAAGTATGATACTGTATCAGTTTTTCCAACCTTTTTGGCTTTGGAAACCCCCCCTACTACCGATACCGGTACCCGCACCGTGCTCACACACGCAAGTACGACTTGCTATTCCAATAACTTGTCATACAAACGCGCTGCCAGTCGTCCTGCCGGTGACTTGGGCCAAACCGATGAGAACGGTCAGCTTGTTAACGTGAGAATTACTGCATAGGCAGGGGGGCACAACATCGGGTTCCCGCTTGCGAGGAGAGGAAGAAAAGGGAAGAAAGAAAGTAAAGAGGGGGGGACAGCATCGTACAGGCAACCTGGAAATTTCTTGTGCGGTCGCACCCCCCCGCTCGCTTTCCCGGGTTGTTGAAATCCCGAGAAGAAACTGTACCGGTACTCGAGTACTGTACCGGTAAATTACTACTAGTATTTACGTATGGGACAACGGAACATCTGGAAGAAGCGAAATGGTGTAAGAGACATGATGAGTAATCCGAAATCTGAACAAATAAGTCAAATAGTATCATACCGGTTATGATACCTACTCGGTGTACGATTTCCAATACGGTATTCAACAAGTATCATACCATCCGCAAAGCTCCCATTAGGAGCGAATTTTTTTGACAGTCCTCCTTGAGTCGGAGAGGGGAGGAGAGAGGAAGGAAAGGTTTGGCCCACCGAATTAGGTACAGTACCTGATGGATCACACTCCAAGTTGTAAAATTTAATTAACATATATCAACCATGCCCTTGAACAGCCGTGATGTTAGCCCTTAGGCTAGGGTAGGGTGAAGGTCCAGGACACCAAAATTAATACAAGTATATTCTCCATGCGAGCTGGGGGTCAGAGATCCAAGTTCTTAAAATTCCAATCCAATCCGAACAACACCCAAAACCTGGGACAGCGAGGCGTGATATTGTGTACAGTACTTGTCGTACTCGTGCCGGTACTATTCGTCTGTCCCAAGGCAAGAAGTGCCGGTATTCGAAAGCAATATATGGCGAAGAGTCCGTGCGTGTGTGTGCACACTGACAAATCACGACTCGTATTTTCGAATACCGTACCATACCGGTGCCGTATTTCTTCTTGCCTGGGACAAGTATCTTTTGGGAGATATCCGAGACAACTAGGCACGACTATGATTCGCTAGTCTATCTCCAGGTCAGAGACAAACGCTCCTAAGAAAGACTAGTTGTCCCACCCCCTAACACGATACAGCCCAAGTTCTCTGGAGGTGATAGATCCCATTAACTGCCGGTGTGTTGCGAGAGCCCTTAGATGGTGAGCGGGTGAACACGGCCAGTTTTTCAAGAGGCTCCAGGCTCTAACTGTTTAAAACTTTGATCTCTCTACTCAGGATCCGTTCTGGGAGGCCTTTACACCCTCACACCTCCACAATTTCCTGCACTACAATACCGGTAGTTTTTCGCAATTCTATTAACCTGTCAAACCAAGTTTTGGACATATCGTGGGCAAATGCAAGGATCTCCCCTGATGATCTGATAGCGAATTCCAAGAGATCTTATGGTACGGAGATATTTAATTTAGGATGTCATAATTTCTCTGCCCCACTTTGTTCAACTGCACCCACAGCACCGGATCAAAAGTGCAATTCTGTTCTGCACTCCAACCCAATCGGTAGATAGATGGTCCGGATACAAGGAGGTGGCCGTGATACCGTATCTGTACGAGCACAGTTCTCGTAGTCCAGCCTCAGCCAAGCCCGCTTCACTGGTTCGGAGCAAGTCCGTCCAGCAGTCGGTCATCAAAAGCAGTAAGCCCCGATGCCGAAATAGGATACTTGCTCTGTCCCATTGCAGCGGGGGGCAATCAGTATTGGTTGCGCTCAGCAGACTTTTCAATCGAATAGGATACGGGAGGTCGGGGGCTTTTTCTTCACGAGTTCAAGCAAGCTGAGAGAAGTGCTTTGATTGAAAGCGCTTCTAAGTTAATACCGGTTGTAAGTTACTCCAGCAGCTGTGCCCGCTGTTATACAGCACAGGCGGAGTCAGACGGGCATCCCCGTAACACCTACTGCTAGAGTTTGACGGGAGCAGTGTACTTGTGCCGTACTCGCACCGTACTTGAGTACCATGCCGGTCCCCAATTATTGTACGAGTGAGCGTTGAAACTTGTGCTGGTTTCTCAGGAGAGCTATTTAGGCTGTGCGTTGATCCGCAAAGCAACCGGGGATATTTGTGCTCTTAACGGAGCTTGAACGGTCCAGCCGAACACTAGCTCCACTTTGCTAATGGATGGATACTGGTATGATACAGTATGGTGCTAAGGCCCCGGGTTGGTTTAAACCCGAGGACGACGTGTTCTTGATGTTGGGGGTTTGCTCTCCCAAACAAGACTCCGGGATCCTTCTTGTGTGTAGTGTTAATTCTTTGATGAATTGATGTTGCAGAGCCATATCCGTATGGACGCGTGCTCCCTCTGATGATGACGGTTGGACGCCAGGTTATGGGTGTTAACTTACTCCCATTGATGGGGAAAAAAAAGTGAGATCTCGGAAGCGAGCGGACCGGGCAGCAACAGTCGTTTTCCCCCTCTCTGCACGAGGTGAGCTCGAGTACGTATACTTGCGCTGTGCTCACTTTTTATCCGCTCCAGGGATCTCGTTAAAAAAGAGAGGCAGTTGCTCCTTTCTTACCACATTACAAATCAAAATAAAATTTTATTTACTCATTTCTTCATCCATTGCCGGATCACCCCAATGAGCGGCCCACCGTGAGCTGGCCATCTTGAGTTGTCGAAGGGAATAAGAAGGGAGAAGGAGAGAAGGCTTTCCTCGTTTCGTTCTATTTGTTTTTCTTCTTCTCCAGCTCGTGGCATACGGTGGAAGAGGCGGGAAAGGGGCGGCCGGAGATTTTCGCGGGGATTAAGCATGACATAATTTGTCTCGGGAAGGCGCAAGCGAGAAAGACATTACCAGAAATAGAACTACCTGCCTCGAATGGTGTTCTGGTTTGGAGAACGGGGTCTGGTTTTTCGACAACTGTGGCTAGCTGGTACTTGTGGATTGTATTGTATGGCTCTTTTAGCTTCCTCAGATACGAGCCAGGGGCTGTTAATGTCTTGATGTTTGTGGAGTTTTTGCGGATATAGGTGGTGAGGGGAGATACTTCACACAGATTTTCGCTGTCTTTATCAGCTCTGCGTGGACAGGATTGGGCGCCGATTGTGAGGGCTGACGTGCTTGGGGAAGAGCGTGTGCTCGAGTGCGGTATGATACCGGTACTTGTAGACCCCCCGCGAGAGTAGTGAGCTGGAACGAGACGGCAGAGGGCGGGGGGAGGAAGAGCAAGGTGACAATGTCATACACAAGTGGTGTAGAGTGGATTGACATGATAGGATATGATCCCTGGCTAGAGCAAGGAGGAAGGGAAACTCAAGTTTAAAAGGGTATCATATCATAGCTGGAATGAGTTTGTGATAACTGGCATGGAAAATGGGTGTTATACTTTGGGCGGAGTAAGTTGGGCAAAGGTGTGCATTGTCAGGCGTGAACTGGGGGATAATGTGCCGTAGGTTACAGTACGAGTAGATACAATTACTTGTATATACAAGTATACTATGGCACGAATGGGTATTGTGGGTGCTTGTGCTCTCGCAACTTGGCACCGTGCACTCGGCATTCTACGGCTCGATACGTGGAAAAATCCCCTCTCTCGTGCCTATTCTCACGCCCTCCCAATACGTAGAAGGCAATGGACTAGGTGAGTGGGGAATAGAGCTTACGATGTAGGGAGGTCTTTGCTCTCAGAGGGGGAAAATAGAAAGGGTAAAAAAAGAAAAGGAAAAGGTAAAAAAAAAAAGAAAAAGAAAACACCAACCCGTTCTCTTGCGTCCGGGCCCAACGATCCGAGTGATCATCGCCATCCATCCATCCTGCTCTAACTGTTCGTTTCATCATCATCGAGCCGCTCCCCAATCACCATTCGCTTGAGTAGGGGAACCCTTCGTTTGTTGTCTTGCCTTGCTTCTTCTTGTCTTCTTTCTCATCTTCTTCCCCTTACTTCCCTTCTCTCTTCCTTCGTTTCAGTATTCTATTCTCTACCTCACCCCACTCAGCCTTACATTACCCTTCGTTTCCCTGTTCTTCATCCTTCTCATATTTTTTCTCTCTTTTGTGTTTTAGTTTACCTGTTTCTTTTCCCTTCGCCCATAATTATCCCCACCGTACCCGACATTCCTCTCGCTACTGCAGGAGGCTGGCGTCTTCATTCCGCTCGCTTCTCACTCGGAACTCATACGGTGCACTCGCCTCTAACTTCTCTGAGAAGGGTCAACTGTTTGTGCTCACGGATCGGTTTGGGCGGGCGTGTGTGTGGATATATATCTTTTTTTTTTTCTTTCGTGCAAACGCCTCTGTTGTAGAGTTCAAAGATGGCTCGCACCCGGTGTAAGCCGCTCGAGCAACCCCTAGCAACGAGATCCAAAAATGGTCTTGCTAACAATAGCCGCCGTGCAATCGCAGCTTGGTCCGCGTCCATTGGAAACCTCCTCTCGTCGAAATCACCGACCGGGAAAGAGGGTACAAAGATAAGCCGTGACACCTTTACCTCTATATCCGAAGCTCACACCGCGAGTCTATCTCGGGATTCCCCACAACCGCCGCCATCAAGGAGTTCGAGGCCAAGCTCTAGGCCGATGAGTATCGTTCAGCCTTACCAGCCGCCGCTTCTCGAAGTTGAGCAAGACACGTTACCCGAACTGCAGCCTGTATTCACCTTTTTGAACAGTCATTCCAAGAAGATTTATACTGAAGGATATTTTTTGAAGTTGAATGATCTGAATCCAGGTACTTACAGTGCCTTCCCACTTGTCGCTTTGGTGGAGCAGATGGGGGGGGGTGGCCTGTGTACTAATTCTTCGTGTGATCTTTGGTTAGATGGTAAACCGAGCCAGGACAGGTCGTGGGTTGAGTGTTTTGCTCAGCTTGTAGGAACTGTACTATCGCTATGGGACGCTACTCAGCTCGACGCCGCAGGTCACGATGGCGAAGTTGTGCCGACATACCTCAATCTTACCGATGCTTCGATCAAGATGGTGGCTATTTATCCCCTGATTCCCTTTAGTCATGACCTATTGCTGATCCAGCCACTTTCCGCCCAATAGATTGACACTTTGCCGACAAGGTCGCCGGATGTGCCTCCTCTCACAAACGTTCTCAGTATTTCTACGGCTGGTCGAAATCGATACCTCTTCCATTTCAACTCACACCACTCCCTGACACAATGGACGGCTGGGATCAGGCTATGCATGTTTGAGCACTCCTGCCTACAGGAGGCTTACACCGGAGCTTTGATCGCGGGGAAGGGCAAGACATTAAATAGTATTAATACCATAATGGAGAGGGCCAGATTCAAGTATGAGGATTGGGCCCGGGTTCGGTTCGGAGCGGGAACCCCTTGGAGGAGGTGTTGGGCTGTTATCACACCGCCGGACGAGAAATCCGTCAAGAGGCAAAAGGCAATCCTGAAAAAGGCAAACAAGTCTGCTTATAATGCTGTTCCGTTTCTCAAAGGCGATATAAAGTTCTACGAGAACAAGAAGAGCAAAAAATCACAGCCGATAGCAACCATCACGGACGCTTTCTCGGCCTATGCAATCTACCCGCAATCAAAACCGCTCATTGAGCAGTCCACTTTGGTTAAGATTGAGGGAAAAATTACAATAAATTCAGATCATCCAACAACTAGTGAGGGGTTCGTCTTTGTAATGCCCGAATCCCACCCCGCTGTTAGTGGGTTCGAGATAATGCTCCGCTGGCTCTTTCCCACATTCGATGTGTTTGGGCTATATGGGCGTCCGGGGAGACTTATTGCAGGCGTTGACGATCCCAAGGGGTTGATGTTTGCTATGCCAAGGGAGCGACAGTACGGATATTTACAGGTGGAGGATATTGTGGGACTGATCGTGACAGAAGGTGGATCGATCAATTCAGAATCAGAGTGGAGACTGAAGTTGAAGGAGTTGACAGCGGCAAAGATAAAGAATGGGGCGACTCGTGCAAGACCAAGAACCAGTCTTCCGGCTGGGCAGAGATTCCCGGGTGTGACATTCCGGGATGACTCTTCGGGATCGTCATCTTCGTTGCCTATACCCGCATCACAGATTCCTCCCCAGCATGTCCCTATGGGCACTCCTCCCTTAACTTCCGCGGTTTATCATCAGCGCTCTACTTCCGAATCCACAGGTTATTTGGAATACCAGAGACAACAGCGAGGTCCTCCGTCTTTAGGATCCATGGCTGAGAGACAAGAAGGCTACGACCAAGCACTACCTACTGGGAGAAGTGATTCCTCCTCCGATGATAGTTTATTCCAGGGTGCTATTGATCCCTCTGCTCGTCGCCTTCAACAGCAGACCAGCCAGCCGTCGCCAGACCTAGTACCGGCTACCCCCATAATGATGCATTCCCCAAGCTCAAAACCTCCGCACATGTTACCACAAATGAGGTCGCAAGGGCCGTCACATGACTTGCAGGTAGGATTGGGTGTTCATCAAGATCAGGATCTACCCAGACGTTCCACCGAGAGTAACTTGTTTGATGGGATGCCTCTAAGGAGTGGCAATACCACTGGAGCGGACCCAGCTCTACCACCATCAGCATTCCCTCCATCCTTAATGTCAAATGGGTCTGCCCCAACATCGAAACAAATAAGCGCAATGTATCCTCCTCCCCCACCCCCGCTTTTACCCAGTCAGCAGTCCCAAATCACGGCTCAGAGTTACCTTCCATACCAATCTCTAATCGAACCTCCCCCAGGATTTGCTCCACAATATTCACAAGTTCTGCTTGCTGGCCCACCGCCAACCAATGACAGGAAAGAAGCCTATGAAGAAGGTTATGCTAACAGGCCACCACCACCACCCGTCCATAAACATCCTGTTGGGTCCGTACAATCCATGAACCCTCCCCCTCTCAGTAGAGCCGAGAGCCTTAGAGTGGAGGAGGCCAAGCCTCCAAGGTTTTCATGGCAAGACACAGATGTGCCGACACCCGTCCAACTTACTAGCGGGCGTGAAATCACGGCAGGTTCGGATCCCCAGCCGCCGCCACCAATCCCTGCAAACGCCCTGTTCAAACGAATTAACCATCCAACGGTCCCAGGCATTCAGACAAACGTCGGCACAAAACCTCCACCTGAACAGTTTTCCGCAGCCGCCGACGATTCCCCCACTAGTGCAGAACTCGCAAGTCTTGCCCAGCACATGATAAGCGATGAAGCCTTGAATAGGATCGGAACGGACCATGGGACGGGCGATGAAGATACCCTTGATCGAAAACGGGCTCAACGGATGCAGCGAATGCTTACTGACAGCGGAAGTGAATATGAAGATGATGATGAGCCAGATTATTCTAGTATTCATACTACACGCGAGGAACCACCGAAGCGTGACGCTGACATGCCGAGGGCTGGAGTTATGAAGGTAGTTGGGGGGGCATCGGAGCCAGAGGTTGTGGTTGGAGATGCCCGCTATCGTCCTAGCACCTCTGGCCAAATCCAAGACTCCCCTGAGATACCCAAGGTTGACTTTGGAACGACGATCAATCACGGACGTACTCTCTCCGCCGAATCCAGGGGTGTCAGCAGGGGAAACGCGCAGATTATAGACCAGGATGAGCAAGGCCCCCATTCACTCCATGGAACTTTAATAGGTGGTGACCCTCGACGTCAGTCAATGGGCCTTAGCGGAGACCTTTGGGGCCAGAATCGTGCGCCTTCAAGATCTTCAGGTGCTAGTGAGGAGAGACGAGAGTCTTGGAATCGACCGTCCCCCGATTCTGTGCATGAGAGGGCGGGGTCACATGGGTCAGAGAGTGGAGAGTCGAAGCGCAGGAGCGTAGTGTGGCAGCCTGGAATGGCTCAAGTTGGGGGTGGGCGAAGCCCAGACAGGAGAGACAATGCAGAGCAATATGTTGCCGAAAAAGCGGCAGCCGCTGCCGCCCAACACCAGTCAAGAAGCAGATATGTCCATCAGCGGAAGACTTCGGGCACTTCACCAACAAGCGGCCGCAATCCTTCTGCTGAGCACCTTCCTCGACCTGCTTCTCGCGGCGGAGAGGCGGCATTCGCCTCAAATGGATTGGCCTCTGGCGCTGTGGATATATCAAACCATCTCTCCGCACGAGAACAGGAATATGTTGCAAAGCAAACGGGCTCAACATTGTTATATATTGATAATGCGAAACACAAGCAGCTGCCTCACCGAGCGGGGCTTCTGGGAGCAATTGAGGCTAGAGAACTAGAGAAGCGCAAAATGAGGGAATCGTGGACGCATGGCGGTAGCTCCGATAGTGCTACTGTCCAGCAAGCCATTGCTCAGAGACAGCAGCAAAAACAACAGCAAAAACAGCAACAACAACAACAACAGTCTAGCCAGCGCTCATCTCCCAGGGGCATGGGAAGCCAGAGTCCCGGATTTACTCAATATGGTGGCGCACCCTACTTGCCTTTACAACAGCAACAGGCAGGTTTTGGATACCCCCAGCAACCGCCGCAATCGCAGCAGTATCAACAACAATATTTTGGCCGTCAACCCTACGGGCAACCACAATACGGCCAGCAGCAACCTGGCCAAGGCGGTTTCGCAAGGTAGTTGGTAACTGAGCTATTCATGGCCTTTTCGTTTCCTTTTCCCTTTTCTCTTCATTTTTATTTTTCTTGTCGGGGTGTTTTCTTTTTCCATACATTTTGGACTCTGGAGCTTTGTCACGAGCAAACATTATTATTTGCTGGGCTTTCTTTTTTTTTTTTGTTCAATCTTCTTGCAATGGCGCGATAAAAAGGGGAGTTAGGGATGGGAGGATAGGAGGGGGATTGAAGGAGAGATGGTGAAACAGTGAAAAAAAACTTATTCCTATTTTTCTTTTCTTTTCTTTCTTTTTTTCGGCTCGTTGTCGTTTTGTTTCTTGTCTCATCAGTATGATAGCATGTCCAGGCTCTTTCTACTTTCTACTTTATACATTCTGCTTTTCCTTTCCCTTCTCGTCTTTCCCGGAACTAACTAAAACTTACCTTGTATTTTCTTGTCTCTGTCCTGTCTTTCTATGCATCTTGAAGCGCGGGGAGGAAAGAAAGGGAAAAAAAAAACGGTTTCAAAGGCCTTACGATAGGAGCCGTAATATCTGGTTTATGGGTTCAAACTTTTTTTTTCCCAACCTTCCTCTTGCCTGTGCGTTTTTCAGGGTTGGAGTCGCTCTTTATAGTGTTTAGCTTTTTTCTTCAAAAATTCTCATTAGGTTTTTACGTCTGTTGTTTTGTTTTGTGTCTTGCGTCTTGCTTTTCGTTTTCATTGAGAATTTTGCTTGCGAGTGCGGGATATGGTATGGTATGTATGAAATTGAGTGATGATATGGGTTTGCTGTGGAGGTGGTGGTGGTTAGTTCCAGTAGTGCAATTGTGAGTGATGGTCTACTGAATGAGCAGATCGGTCGGTGAGGGAGGTTGGCTACCATACGGGGTGGGAGGGAATGAAAAATGTGGGCGTTTGGGAATGGTGTTATTAATTTTGCTACGTTTCTTCAACTTTTTCTCTACATACGCTCATTTCCCCGTCTGTTGCTAGCTTGGTTCTTGGCCACGGATTGCATTAGACCAGGAATATAAGTTGCTGTTTTCTATTTCTATTCTCTGTCCATCAGCGTGGTTTGCAAGTGGCGGGAAAAATCGACACAGATCGGATATCGTAGGTGTTTGGGTACGACTGGGACAATATAGAGTACCTTACGGTGAGGTCAAAGTGTAGCAACGCTAATAGGCTCGATTTCCAACCACCCGGTCATTAAAATTATGCGGTGCGGCCTGTAAGTGATATGTCTAACCTTCCACGGAGGGGAGGGTTTCTGGTGTTATGAGGACGATCTAGCCCACTTCAGCGAGGCGTGTTTGGCTACCAGCTTAAGGGACATGGAGCCTTGACTACTAGCACTGCACACCCTTCCGGCGTACCGGTACCACGCTTCAGTCTCCAAATCCATTTTGTTCCTTGCTACCGGTATTTCCGCCACCAATCGGGTTGGAAGGCGGTGTGTGGTGATTTAAAAATGGTGTTGACGCAGCAGCGGGCCATAGTCGTGCCGAGCGCCATGATATGATACCTTAGCGTCACCGATCAAGAGTTCGGACCAGAGCGGGAAGTTCGATGGCGCAAGCCACGTGGACACGCAATGAGTCTCGATCCAACCTTCCGCCACTGCAAATCCAGTGGAATTGCATATGTGGTAAAGTAATAATAGCAAAACAGAACAAATCTCGAAAGTTTCTAATCTTAAACTTAAGTCAACCCCCATGAAGCAAATGTTTCAAAAAAAAAAAAAAACAACAGTAGCAGAGCGTGAGTAATTAAATGGGATAAAACATCAGAACCCAATGGTCTAAGCACAATCCTCAACACCGCCACCCTTTCCCCCGTAAATGGAGTACTCGAGAGCGTTTTGTTGTGAGGAGGATTCATACGGCTCTTCCTATTTTTTTTTCTTGGGAGTATAAAACTGCTCATCATGTAATTGCTTATCGGTTTTTTTTTTTTTTTTATGCAGGGGGACGATATTGGGTGTTGGAAGAGGAGTGTTTGGGGGGGGGAGGTGGATGGTAACTTACGGATGGGCGAGGGATGCAGTGATGATAATTGCAGCTGCAGTGATAGGAGAAGGGTGTCCTGATGGTGAGTAGATGAGAGAGGGGAGAATGTTGGGATTTGGGTGAACAGAGTGAACGGTGAGAAAAATAGAGTAAAAAGAATTTAGGTAGTGGGATGGGTTAGGGTTCTGAAGACGGGGACTTGGCACTCGGAAGCTAATGGTTTTTTGAAAATTGTTTTACTTCTGATTATGATTATGAATGTTGGCTGTGAGAGGATGGGAAATAGACTTTGGATAAAGGGAAGTAGGAACAGTGAATATATGAAGAGAAAGCATTCTCATTTCATATCATACTCTAGAATATCACTTATTTTACAATGCTGACTAAATTCCGAGTCGTGTGACTGTATTTGTCTATCTCGTTTCCACCGCGCTAATATTGTCAACCCTATGCCCTAATACCTAGAAGTAAGTACCTGAAGCATGAAAGTTGTGATATGATTGGGTTTCGCCCAACAGAAGCATTAATCAAAGATTTTATGCCGACCCCTTTGTACCGTACGGTGCTCAGGTAAAGAGGTTTATTACTTGTAGCCAGAAGGAATATTCATGGCAGTTTGGTCACGGATTAACTCCCCTGCTCGAATAGCTCTCTATGTCGTGGAGCACGTTAACCAAACAATTGCTCCCAACACATTTCTGGATGCCTCGTCTCGCCACTGGTGTTATGGGGAGGGGGGAGAAAACACATCTCCGGTTTGATGGGATTTCACTGATTTCACTCAGAGAGGCAGGGAAGCCAGGATTGAAGAACAAGGCCCTCCCTGAGCCCGTCTGAGCGCCCCAATAGACAAGTTGATTCGATCTCGAGGGTGGCGCTGGTATTAAAAACCTTATACCTCTCTTCTTGCAGCCTTTCCTTTTTTTGGGTATATAACCTCTCTTGAAATCGCTGTCCAACTTCTTGCGCTCCTGATAAAGCGGCGTATTCACTATCGAACCCCTAATGATACGGAACGGTTGTCGAATATCGGCAGATTTTTCGGCCCGAAGCTTGTGAAATTGTTGAACTTTCGGGTGGTGAAACTGCTCAGCGGTGTGGAGGGTGCGCCGCTAAGACGTCGTCCCGGGTCGCAGATTATGCAAGTGCTTTCTCGGTGGGCCGGGGCAGATAATAGAATCATTTTAAGGACGATATATCATACTTGGCAAGATTACATCGAGTAGTCTGTGAGGTACGGGTATTAGGGAGGATTGGCTAAGAGGGTCGTCACTTGAACTACGCTTAGCCTAAATTTTGGCTGGGCTCAGTGTGGCAACTGCTTACGGTACTTTCTTCTGTTGTTTTACTACTATCTATACTGCTGAAGCTACGTTCACCCTCCAACTGCCATATATGGGCATCGGAAGCAAATAATCTACTAGTCCATTTGAGGAAAGGTCCTTTTTCTTTTTGCCCTTCTCGTGACCTATATGAGGCATATCCAACTTGAACTACTTACTACCTTTGCAAGAAGAGCGAGAACGAGCTCTTCGGACTTCCCACATTTGTTACAGTAGTCTATGCGAGCTCACTCTCAGTTGACTGGCAGTTTCAAATTCTCGTGGCCCTTGGCATAATGATCCTGCTGGCTGTTGTATTGACGAATGGATGCTCATTGGTGAAAAACAAAAACAAGGTGAGAAAACAGAAAATCTTCATGTCAACAACCCTCCAGGCTTATTTAGGAGTTCACAAGACTGTACGGAGGTAGAGACTGTAAGTTTTGTACAGAATGTTTATTAGTAGCAGTTAGTAACAGTGTCACGCTACGTGTAGTACAGGGTGAATGGGTGAATTGGGTAGCAACGATACTCAATTCGTTGCAACCATACCCAAATCACACCGTCACCCCCCGCTAGACGAATACAAGTACCCTCTGCTAGTAAAATGATCAAAACTTACGGGCTGTAGCCACCAATCACTACCGGTACTCGAGTGCCGATATTGCGCATTGGGAGAGGTTAATTTAGTGCTGTTGCCATGGTGATAGGACTGTCCAACTATGGGGCCGGGTCGGCGAACAGGGATAATACCGTAGTCAAGTTATTGAACCAACCTACACGGAACACCAAAATACACGACCTAGCCGCTGGTTGGCTCGTACAAGTACAGTACTCGTAAATACAGTACTCTTACGGGAGGCGATGATCACTTGGATTCAGACAATCAGGAGCGGTGTTTTGGACGGGGTACAAGTATGTGCTCGAGTATCGGTACCGTACTCGAGTACCGTAAAAACTCTTGCGATTCGGCGTCTCTGGAGATCCCTGTGAATTGCGGATTGGTCTACGTTAGGTTTATTTCGGCAAGTTAACGGGGTTGCGAAAACCAGTTAATGAGGTCCAACACAGCCAAGGGGCTCAGGCTATACCGTGCCAGGAAGGCATTAATCCTTATTCAGAGCTTCTATCATCGAGTCAACGGATTAGCGTGGTGGGGGGGGGGGCGACGGCGAATCTCAAAAGTTTTTACGGTACTGTACTAGTACAAGCATCAAGGTGTTCCACTGTTGTACGACCGTCTTAGCAAAACTTCCCCATTGTGAGTGCGTTGTTCTGTCTCGCAAGCAGCCTTCGTTGGCAGGTTCATCAGGGACAGGGGGTTCACGCTCTCCAGTCATAGGAGCACAAGTCCGTCCACTAACGTAGTCAGACACGCAGACAGTCTGAGCTGGCTATTGTGGTGATCGTCCAAGCTCCAACCTATTGTGGGCACCCTTTCAGGGGGGCACACTAAAACATTTCGTTCGAAGGAGCACCATAATAAAGCTCCCTCGTGCTCCTAGATTCCCATTTGCTTGCATCCATTTCCATTCAACCGTGATCTTCTGAGTTCTATTTAGATCACCACATCGACCTCTGGAAAGCTATCACGCGTGGCTATAAGTGGTCCCGATCGGTGAAGATAGAGGGCGTATTCTCCGAGGATTACGGTAGTTAGGATCCATTGTATTCAACGTTTGCATCAAACGAGTCGCAGATTCCCTGGAATATAGCTATCCCATCATAGGGGTGTAAGCCGGTTAGATCGATGTTCCCAGATACTAATGTGGCTCACGCTAACACATTTTGACATAGCTGGCTTACAGGTCATCGGGTTTCGCTATGGGACCGCATCACATTCTTCGATTCTTGGCGCGTTCTGGCGGTCAGCCGAGCTTTGCATCTTGGGCATTGAGGCAGTTGTGTTTTTGTGTAAGCAATGAATGCATAAGCGCTATGGTCTTTGCCATCCTCGTCGGAACAGCGTCCGCTCAAAATCCTGTGTCTGATATGGGATCTTGGCCAGATGGTGCCGTCACACTTTTCGGCGGGCTCTATTGTGCACTTCACAGTATGAGCTATTACAACTACGACGTTCTACCACCTATTTGCCTTGCCCCGGTGTGGCACATGATTCCGGGTTTAAAAGATCGGCTTCGGGGCTCTGGGAAGATGGGAAGTTGGTTCAACATGCTTGTTCTCGGATGTAAAGAGAGATCGGGAGTCAATATCCGCGAAGAATGGGATGCAGTGATCGTCCCTGCACCGAACCCCAATCTAGACATCGATCAAAAAAATATGGTGTTCGAGGCCGAGAGCCGGGGAAAAGTAAAGGCAGTCATCACCGTAGTGGCAGGAGATCCGGATATCGATGTGAAATTCGAAGAGTTCCACCGTGTGACCGGTATTTTGTTCGGTGATGGTGGCTTGCCGGATCAGGATGCTTCCAACCTTATGAGACGATGGCACGCAATGAAGCAGTACTTGACTACTCGACAGGCAGGGATGGTCCCGTCCGGTTTCACCAACGATTTTGAGGAACTTCGAAGGCATTGGATAGAAAAGATGACTGGTATCCAAGCCCCGCAGAGCCCTCGCCCAGGCTCTCAGCCACCACCGGGACTTGATAGTTTGTCCAAACAAAGTGTCACTGTGTTCTTTCCGGAAGCCCCATGTCGACCCGGGGAGCTTGCACCAAATGCTGGAATCGACGAAAAATCGGTTACTCTTGCAGATCTGGCTATAATGCTTGCCTATAACAAAGCTCTCATTCGGGAACGGGCAGCTCCCGGTAACACGGCACTAGCCAAAAAATCCCTCGTGGTCAATCCTTTGCTCCCTTGTCTCTGGCTGTGGAAGGAAAATAAATTGGATCTCACAAACAACTTGTGCATCACATTTCCACCGGCCGAGTTATTCCCAGTCACCGATGAGGGCCATAATGGAACTCGCATCGATGTCTTACTCGACCTCCACCCGCAAAATGACTACCAAGAATGGGAGGTAGACGGCTTCAACATCTATGGCTTTGGGAATCTGCCATGGTTTCTCGGAACATTATGTAGTTGCATTATATCCTTCTTCGTCTCAGTGGCTAGTAATTCAACACCCACGCTGAGCGCTGCAATTGCGCTTTATTTTTCGATCCCGTACAGCTGCGACAATAACCATCGGGATATGGGCTGGCCTCCATCCTGGAATGGCCGGGTTCGATTGCGATGGGGTGATCCGGATCCCAGTCAGGGATACGCGTGTGGAATCTTTAGCGGGGCATTTAGGAAGAGGATGGGGAAAACGGGAACTTCTATTCCTCGCGCGACTCTGGTCTTGCTTGTCTGCGTTCTATCTTGGACATGGAAGTCGGAATTAAGGACTGCGTTGGGCTTTCAAAATTCTGGTGTCTCTCGATGGGTGCAGATGGTGGGCGGTACGTTGGAGACATTTGTAACCATCTCGGCTCTGTTCAGCTTCCCAATATTGTTTGCTTGGAAGATGAACAAACATGCTTTTATTTGCATTGCTGGATCATTATTTGCGGTTGCTAATACGGTTCTCATGTGGCTATGGATATTCCGTGGTATCGGCCTATTACCGCTGCGAATCTTAGGCGAACTTGGTGCGATGGTGCTTTTCTCCGTTTTTTCTTCCGCACAATTGGTTGGGATTGGCTACGTGAACGGTGCAACAACTCTCTTTGTGGTCTACTCGTGGTTCCACTACGTTGCAATATCTTGTGTACTTGGTGACAGCAGGGCTTGATGATATAAGGTCACCCATCATGTTTTCCTTCTTTTCTGTATTTTCTATAATTTAGATGTTGTTCCGATCCTGTTCTTGAAGAACTTGTTCAACTGCATTTGCGCTGTATTCTTAGAGGTATGTATGGGGTTTGGAGGGTGGACTTGGTCCTGGTGGTTTACATGCATATGGTATTACTAATGGTTGATTGGAAAAATGTAGTCGAGTAGTTTTTAATGTTTTTTTTGTTTAATGAATAGTGGTGTAGGTGGAAAGCCAAAAGTTTAGCGGGTAGTATTATTGATGGTGAGGTGTTTGTCACCGAGAAGAGGAAGGACAGTGTTTGAGCTCTCTCTAAAATGGGCTTTTCATCCACCCCCCTCAAACCCTACTCGAGAGATTCAAGAATCACTCATTGTGATATAATACTCGGAGACTACGTTAGTAGAGAAGTGCTTGAAGAAGCGGTCGGGGCTAGGAAATCGCTGCTTGCTACATATGATACAAGTGAGTACGCCAGTGGAGTTGGAGGAACAGCGACTACTGTACAAGTACTACTGGTCTTTACTTTGAGTTCTGTGGTGTCGTAATCCTCCACCCCAGTCTTCCTTTGTTTGCCAGGAGAAGGTTGAGGCGGTGTGGGTCTATGATACTCGTACTTTCAGCTTTTTATCATACCGATACTCGAATAGATGTGGTAGGGTAGAGCTTGCGTTAGTGCTGGGTTGCTCAGACCCATTCGATCACTATCTCGTTCACCAGGCAAGGGGTTAGGTTAGTTGGTGGCAGTGTCGCAAAGAACCCCATCCGCAATTGAACCTGGGGGTTCGAAGGGGGGGTTTGAATCGGGGCTTCTGAAAATGGGAGATTGAAGGGGAGGTTCTTTAACGCCTTAGTAATATGATAACCAAAAATACCAGGAACCTTGTGTATGATAGGAATTTTCGCCTTCAACTGTATAAATAGTTGTTTCTCAGGAGCAGGGAAAGAGGAGTACAAGTACTAATTATTTGCTCCTTCTACTACTTTTTGCTTCTTTTTCCTATCATTTTATTTTTCTTTTATTCCAGCTATAATGCCTTCAAATATTGTTGTTTGCTGCTTTGTTAGAAGGGGTTCTATCATAACCTCCCGGTTCGGGAAAGTGGGTCCCAAGCCTTCAATCATTTTTTGAACAATCCCCCCCACCTTCGTTGCAACATTGGTTGGCAGTGCTTGAGAGGAAAGGTATTATTTTGGCGGGAACTTTTGTTTTGAAGGATGTACTGAGTACTGGAAATGTGTTTTTTTTTGGCGGAGTTGGTTCACTTGGCTTGCCATACCCTAAAGCAAGACAGACTTTCAAAAAGAAAAAAGAAAATAGGTGCTGAACTATCGACGAATCTGCCTCCCACCAAAACCCACCCGCCGGGGTGGAATTCATTCGCTGTAGGAAGTGTGGTATGCTAGCTGGTTAGGCGTCCCTATTAAGCAATGTAGATGTTATGCTTTGCTTTTTTGCATTAGGTTTTATCTATTTGTAAGGTGCTACTATAATCGCATAAGGCAGTTATGTCCGCGGTCATGAATGATTACTCGGATGAACGAGCAATCATATGAGGGCCAGTTACGCACCCGCTCCGCCCCACTGGGAAGCCAGAGGAATTCTGTATCCCACTACTCCTCTGTCCTACACTTGTCCTAGGAGCGCATAATCAGACATTGCTGTCCTGGATCGTCGGGGTCGGGAGCAGACGATCCAGGACGGTGAGAAGCGCAGGAGGGTAAAAAGGTGGAAAAAAAAAGAAAAAAGAAAGAAGGGTATTTCAAATACTTGAGAAACAAGCGATATTGAATATATATAACTCCCAGTTATGCCGTCTGAGATTTAAATGGATGGGGGGCGGTAACGTTCTTACAATTTTTATTGCTCCATTTTAACAGAACTAATTCTCAGGACAACCTCAATATTACTCTTCGACCTGCCTCAATAATCCTGTGATATTCGCCGGAAGGGATTGGTTAGATTTGGGCCAAGGAATTTGGAGGACCTATGGCTAGTAAGGAAGGTGAATGGGAAGAGGATTGAGGACATAGAAGGGAGAATCATTTGATCCTCCGTTCTTGCACACTGGCTACACCTGGTATCAATCATTCCTTTGGGTAGTTATGTGAGATTTCAAGCTGGTATATCGCTCTGACAAATCACAGATAATTGTCTAGGGCAGCGAAGAATCCAGGAGGGTAAGGTCTGTGACAACGGGATGCAACTGTAAGCAATTTGAACTGTAACGTGCTCATACCGGTAGGAGAGATCTAGGTGGTGAAATTACATGTATTCCTCGGCATAAGTAAGTATTTAGGCCGCTGGATCAGCCGTGTTCCAGAATTCCGACTCCAACCCTTATACAACTGCGGTCTTTGACGGAGTAACAGCAACACCTTGACAACTACGATCTTTCGCCGAGCACCATGTGAGTCCTTGAAATCCAACCACCGCCAATCCGCTTTTGGTCCTGACCGCAATCCGCGAGGAGACACCATGCCTACAGCCGCAACTCCAAGAACCTGATGATGCCAAAAGGACTGTTGGGGCTAAAGTTGTTGCCGGCCTAAGCATTAGTATGGCTGGAAAGGGTACTGCGTAAGAACTATTTGCTCAGGTGGGTGGGGTGGGCGTGGGTTGTGGATTGGGTGGACATGAAGGGAGGGATGGATGGGTAATGGTGGAGGAGGAGGGGGGTATGGCTTTGGTGGTGGGTATGGGGAGTTTTGTCGGGGAGTGAGGAGGGTGAGAGCTCATGATACGGGGGATGAATAGGAGAGGATGCGGGCAGGTGGGCGGATGTTAGGAGCATCGAAGAGAGCCTTAGGGGGGGAGTGCTATGCTCTGCAATTGATTAGTTGGTTATTACAGGAAACAGGGAAGGGGATGGCATTCTGATTTGGGGGCTTTTTTTTGCCTGTTAATATTCCCACTTTTTCAACTTAAGGTGTTGATAAATTATAGGCTATCCCTCCGATTCGCGTTTGATGGATACCTTCGAGGGATGGATTATGACCATTCATCAGGCATAAAGTGGCACTAGAGGGTTTGTGCAGTCAGACCTAGGTGGGAGTTTTCAATAGCGTTACTCGAGGTTGTCGCTCGTATCAAGGGCCCATGAAACCTCTACCGAATGCTGGGCCTCTTAAATCTGATTCCTTGAAAAATGTGTACAGTGGTCAATTCTCAATTATTAATTGTTTCGTAACCTCAGCTACACATTCGCTACGCGACTTTTGTCAAACTG
>NW_003299095.1:740849-749944 GCF_000151645.1 Tuber melanosporum | reverse complement strand
ATTGCCAGGGAATTTTGGGAAGGATCAAAAAAAAACAAAAAACAAAATATTCTGAAAGGGCCGGGGGGGGGGGGGGGGGAAAGGAGGAAAAAAAAGAATGAAGAAAACCTCTCTCTCGTGTCTCTATCCCTCTCTTCCATCCCATAATCTCAGTCTTTTACTTCCGCTTCCATTGCCGACGAGTCCGGTTACCCCCCCTCTTCACTTCCTACTACTAAGATCAGCTTTGACTACAATTGAAGCCAGATGTTATCCAGATTGACTTACAGTATTTGGACTCGGAATCCATCTTGGTCGATTTTGGCCAGATATGGTCGTAATATTCTCGTAAATCTTCCTCGTTGAGGGAAAAATCCCGTTTACCACGCTTTGCAGAGGGTGCACGGAGGAGCATATCCTTAAACGTGATCTTCAAGGGGTGCCCGACAATCCCAGTTGAGCTAAGAGTAACAACTGCCTTGGGGATTAGCAGTGTTCTCAACAGGCCAGGCCACTTCCAGAATGGTCTAGGCTGATATAGGCTGAATTCAATCACCTAGGGAAGCCTATCGTGCCTGGTGGGCACCTATAGGCCGGACCCTTGGCATTGAAAAACTGTTGTTCTGGAAACCATAGTGTCAAATTTAGAAAAGGTTTCCAAACACTTTGCATTTGGTTTCTTTCATTTTTCATTGCCTTTTCCATCCTCCCAGGAAGCCTGTAAGAGGTTAGATTTGGTTCACTCATGAGAATGTGTATGATTATTGTACATTGACAAAATTAACTGTGATTCAACCATTGGCTGCAACGCACCCCTCTTCACCACCTCACTTTTTCAACATTACCTAAAAAAATTACTCTAAGTCAACTACAAAGAAACCATTCTACTTAATTCTTTTTTTCAATAAACTATGCCTCCTATTCTTTATAGTTATGCCAAAAAGCCTATTCCCTCCACACACCTCTCTGAGTTTACCAGGAGGAGAATCCTTAGATTACACAAGCCTCAAATGAGATATCAGAAAATTTCCCACTACCTGAATATCTCCTACACCGCTGTTGGAAGCACAATTGCAAAGAGATATCAGTACAGCAGGGAGAATGAGGATAGAGAAAAAAATCCTAAGACTACCAAGTCACAGGATGCTATAGTGGAGGAAGCTCTGAAAAATCACCATACTACCTATTCTGAGATTGCTGAGCAAGTTGCGCCCAATGTTTCTGGCAGGACAGTGAGGAGAATGTTGAAATTTCTTTCCTATTTTACATTTCAATATATTTAATGATAAATATTGTTGTTGAAATGTATAGCTTAAGACATTGATTTATTGATGTTTTACTTTTATACTTTTCTCTTCTTATTTCATACTAGTGTTCTACTAACAGTGTCTAATGCACTTCAGTTACCACACTACTACTATTATATATTATGTGAAGAAAAGATTTTTCTAGTTATATTTCATATTTGTTAGGAGTACCGAGATCTGATACCTAGGAACCAGTAATAATTCCTCTTTCGATACTTAGTTCTGGGTGACGGGAATGATACTTCTTTTCTTTTTTTACTGTACAATAGTTCTTAGACCTATGCCTACATTACTAATGGTACAAGACCGATGTCTGCTATCTTGTAACCCTATCATAAGCTTTCTCTAACTTTACTTCCTGTAAAGTCTTCTCGTCTTTGTATCAATAAAGGTCATGATAATAGTAAAAAGTATAAAGGTGTTTTATATTCGTAAAGACATAGGTTATAAATAGGAAAAGTACTTAGAATTCAATCTAATTATATTTAAACTTGTACCACTAACACTGGTATATGATGAGCCCCCACCAGTACAGGGATACCACTAACTAGTATACTGCTAACTCTAAGCTAACTAAGTTAATGGCCTTGTACCTATCATTCCCGAGTCATGCCTACACAAAAATCAATGACAAGACCATCAAACAACTGAGCTCTCTTCATGGTTCCAGTCTGTAGCTCTTCAGTTATGAAGCTAACTAGTGCTAAGTATAGCCGAAGCTGAACAAAACGCTAACCCGACTGGGTTCCTTGTCTAACAAACATAAAATAACTACCACCTAGTTTGAATACTATCCAGCAGCCCAACCACCACAAAGGAAAACCAACAAATAAACTAAACCTACTGGAGATACAATGACAGGGAGGAGGTAACCAACATGTCTACTACTCATGCCCGCATGCTAGACCATTGACCATATGAACCCACTTTGCCAGTTGCCTCTGGAGAGTGTACTGGTGAGAAGAATCTGTACTCGCTACTTGCTTCCCAGGCAAACATCGTAAACAAAAGAAACACATAGATGTGGTGACAGACTGAAAATGGCTGGTGGGGTCTATATCCCACCTGTGGTGCCATGCCTCCTCCTGCCATACCTGTAACAGAATCAAGAAAACCAAATGAGTCTCACAAAATCCTGTGCATACCACTCAAACAAGTCCAAGCAGGTAGTAGCAACTCACTATCTGCAGAGGTGGCCATCAGCCAGCTGGTCCACCAGGAAGCTTTGCAGCACTTAGCAGCTTAACATTAGCTGTCCAAGTCATGCTAAAAATGCTTAACTAGATTGCACCTAACCTGATTAGAGCATGACCAGTGCTCTCATGTGCCTCACCCTCTCCAATCAGCTCCCCTCAAGTCCCATACACCAGACGCCACAGGACCCACCTAGCCCCCTCAGCCTGTCAGACAGATTAACTGTCTAGCAGCTACAGGATAGCCTGTTCCTGACCCCATCAGGCAGCTATTGGTCTTGGCTGCACCAACAGAGTCCCAACTCTGACACAATGTAGCTGAGATGGCACCTGGTCAAGACCAGAAACTACAAAAGAGGCAGCAGAAGTTCCTGAATGCAATGGCACCAGCCATACCATCTGATCTAGCTGAACCGAAGTCTAATCAAGCTAGAAAAAAGTCAGGCAGAATCATTAGAAGACAGCCACACAGGTTCAGCAAGAAGTACAAACCAAACAACGGGTAAGGCTCTGTTTGGCGGGAACGGAACCGTTCAGGAACGGTCCATTTCAAAATGGTTGCAACAGGTGAAATGGAGCACTTCTGTTTTGAAACGGTTTCTCTTACCTTCAATTGAGAATTTTTTTAACCCCTGGCAACACTCTATAGGGCAGAGTAATTTTGAATACCATACCCTAATAAATCTGCTTTTTTCTTTTTCTTGTAAACTAATGAAATAAATTCTATATTATGTGCAAATCTCTCAGTCTCCTGTACAAAAAAAACTATCTTATCTTAACATTCGTGAAAACTTCTCCCTTCTCTAAAGAGGTTTCAACTTATTCACAGATACCAAGATGGACAAGTATTCTCCTCAATACCAGTGTGTTACCACTTTCACCATACTTATCATAATTGTTTACTAATTTAAAATAGTAGTTCACCTTTGACTACACAAACCTTGAGCGATAAGACTCAATCAATACAGTTAGACTCGGATACTACTGCAAGTCAAAATACTGCATGTATACTACCAAGTAGGCATCAACCTGAGTATTCTAACCACTCCTGCGAGATTGAAGGTAAGTTAAATATCACTATAGTTACTATGATAAGTTCTAACATTTTTTTCAGAAATTTATCCGAAATTCGTGTTCTAGACCCCTGTGAAGTACCTTCCTCCTTTACGGGAAGCAAGCAGAAAACCTGCAAGCCTCGCCGGCGTCCAGTTGAATGGTCTCCTGAAATGACATCTGTATTGTTGCGAGAACTAGTTCAAGCTATTAGGACTGGAAAACGATCTGATAATGGGCTAAAGATGGAAGTTTGGGATGAGATTGCTGAGACAGTTCTTCTGATTGCTGGACCTGGGGCTCCTGTAACAGGTGAGAGATGTCAAGGCAAATTGGAGACCTTGAAGAAAAAATGGAAGATGTGGACCAGGTTGAAAGATTTGAGTAGTTTTGGGGTTGATCTATAAGACTGGTGCGGTTACTGCACCAGATGAAGTATGGGAGGAAGAAATAAAAAAACTGCCTGAAATACGAGAGTTTCGTGACAAACCACTTGCAAATGCAATTGAGTTGGCGGAAATCATGGAGGGAGTTCAAGCAACAGGTAGTCACGCAATCTATCCTGGCCATACAAAATTACAATAAATCACGATTCCTTCGCTCCTTAGGTCAGATCTAGCAACTCAGGCTGATCCAGAGCAGACCAGCCCAGATACAAGTCCTCATCAATATAAGCGGAGAAGGCTAGCACCACTGGGACATATTTGACAACACTCCAAGGAGTGTTTCTGAATGGCTGATTACTGCTGTTGAAGGGATGGCCACTACACCAATTACTATTGCAGCATCCCAATCAGTTGTTCAGCAAGCTGTATCAAAGCTTCAACAAAAGTATAAAGGATGACCAGGGTGGTCAACACAAGATATTGTTACTGGATATGAGCTTTTTGAGAACCCAGTTAAGGCAGAAGTGTTTTTAGCATTAGAGGAAGGTGAAGATCAGGAGCTTTAGTTAAGAGGTCAAATAGTACGTTACAAGGCCTAGGAATTCTACAGCAGTTAGTCTACTGTGACTGGTTTTGGTATTGTACATAATCAAGCCACATTTGTGTTGCACGTTTGTCTCGATCTTGTTTCATCTCTCCCATATCTTGTGCATCTCTAACATTTCCTTCATCCTCCTCCTCATAACTTGGATTTGATTCCTCAGAGTGATTGATGTTTTCCAAGGATGAATCAGCATCCTGGTAAAATTGATCCTCCTCTCCATTTGCCCGGTGTCGAATAAAGTTATGTAATGCACAAACTACAAATATAAGTTGAGCTTGTGTGGTAAGGTCAAACTCTGGAGCTGTATTGAGAATTTGAAACCTCTTCCGTAAAACCCCAAAGATACGTTCAATAACATTTCGTAACTGAGCATGACGTAGGTTGAAAAGCTCTTCCTTAGTTCGTGGATGTAAATGAGCTTGTGCTTGCTCCCGCAGATGATATCGTACGGTACCGTATGGTGTTAAAAACCCAGGACGAAGACCATATCCTGCATCTGCAAGATAAACTGTATTTTCATGTCTTGGAAATCCATGAATCACAGCATTTTCTAATACTCGAGCATTATTGGCTGAACCCTCCCAGCCAGAACATACATAGAAAAAGTACATATCCAAGCTGCATCCAGCAAGAACATTTTGCGAGAGGGTACCTTTCCGGTTACGATAGGGACCCTGCTGGTTTCGTGGGACATGGGCCAAAATGTGTGTCCCATTGATTGCTCCACGAACATCCTTAAAATTGGACATCTTTCGACAATTTTTCCGTATTTTTGCAGGAATATTGTTTGGTGGAAGATGTACAAATGCTTCATACAGAGGCAGGAGAGCCTTTAGAACTTGATGAAAATAGCTGTAAAATAATTAGAATAATAAACATTTCATATATAAATATTATAGTGCAATTAATACTAACCGTGAAATTGTTTCTCCACTATGCTGAAAGTGTTCCTGAGCTTCCCTATTTGTAGCTCCATGTCCAATAATCCATAAAAACAATACAAGTTGTTCTTCCACAGCTACTTGACGTGTAGACACCAGTAATCCCCTCTCAATTACCCAGTCTCGAAGGTCTAACAATGTTGTAATTGGCATACGAATAACCTCTAGAGCACGACAAGGATGTGCTTGCAGGATTTCAGCAGTATAAATCATTCCAGTTCGAATAGATGTATGAACAGGTTCTTTAGAGAGGAATAGATGAGAATAGAGAGCAGAGGTAATTGCGATATGAATCCGTCTTTGAATTATGGCTGTATGAATTGTGCTCATATTGGGGTGAGATGCCATCTTGGAGGTGTATGAGTTGTTTTCGGAGGTGCCAGTGGAAAATATGATGTATAGGGAATAATCTGGTTATTATTTTTAATTAAGATGTCTTTATACATTACAAAATATTTTTAATACAAAACTAGCCTAAGTGGGGGACCAGCTACTGTTGCAAACCTGGTTGCCAAGATCTACTTTGGAACGGAACGGTTCTTGTTTTTCTACATTACCAAACACTGGATTTACTCCAACCGTTTTGAAACGGAAGGAAATGGTCGTTTGTATGGGGGAACGGACCAGTTCCGTTCCCGCCAAACAGAGCCTAAGAGGTACCCTCAACTGATGGGACAGGAAGTGGGGGGGCGAACAAACAGAAGCGGACAAACAGAAGGTAGGTCCCAGTTATAATAGGTGAGGCTGCCAACTAGAATCCACAACTGAACCACCCCAACATACAGACAACGTGAGTACCTGGCTGCCAATTGTTCCACACTATACCAGACAACAATAAAAAGCCACCTGGATGGTAAAAAGAAGTTCAGGGTCAAAGCTATCCCCACTGTAGTAAGAAGGAGACACCTGACTGAATTACTGTAAATGCTACAAAGTCGCTGACACACATGAATAAAGGGTCGTATGAGGTGAACTCTCAATCTATGAGTACGGCCACCTTACTACCACGCACTATAATATTTAACCCAAAATTGAGGTCGCTGTGGTTCAAGGAAAAAAATTCCAGACTGGATAAAGACTAAGGAAATGGTAATAAACAACATTGTAGGGTTCAGACCATGGAAACATGAAGTAATAGAGAGGGGGCGGGTGGGTACTGCCCTCCCTCTTGAGGGGTAATGCGGCCTGTATGATAAGTTGAAGGCAAGGGACGGTTATTAAGCGAACCTATAGGCATTTTGTATTGTGAGAACTAAGGACTCCATTAAAACCCAACAAGAAACATGAGTGGGCCTAAAGAATAACTTGGGTGATACTCCCGAACATAATATCTAATCCTTCCAATTGAATCCAAAACTGGTGAGTAGATAATAGACAGGAAGCCATAGACAAATTACCAAAAGGGGCTTGTAAGTTACCATGATGAAAGGCTCAAAGTGCCAGTATCGTGAGATAACTAGCAGACGACAAAATAGTGCAAACAAGTAGACAAGCTCTCAACCACATTACAACCTGCAATATTAAAATACTGGGCAAACTCAGATAAGTGTCTAGTGAAAGGAATCATCATGGTTGCAGAAGCTTACCACCAAGGTGGAGGGATGGCAAGAATAAGGAAAGTACTTAGAATTTAATCTAATTTTATTTAAGCTCATACCGTCAACACTAAAATATGACAAGCCCCTGCTGGCACAGGGATACTGCTAACTATTATACCACTAATTACACACTAACAAAGTTTACAGCCTAGCACCGACCATTCCCAAGTTGTACCTGCACAAGAACTAATTACAAGACTATCAAACAATCCAGCGCCCTCTACAATCTCTGTCTGTAGCCTCTCTGGCTTGAAGCCAACCAGTATTAAGTGTAGCTGAAGCCGAACAAAAGACCAACCTGACCAGGTTCCTTATCCAACAAACATAAAACCACTACCACCCGAGCTGAATACGGTCCCACAGCCCATATCTACCACAAAAGAAAATCAAAATAATCTAACTCCACAGGCAGCACAATAGCAGGGAGGAGGTGACCAATATATCCACCTCTCCTACCTGCATCCATGGCTGTTGATCCTATGAATACACTTTACCAGTTGCATCTAAAGAGCATACTAATGAGGAAGACCTGTACCTGCTGCCCATAACTAAAATAGACACTATAAACAAGAGAAATACATAGAGGTGGTGACAGACCAAGACGGTTAGTGGGGCCTATTTCTCACTCTTGGTACTATGCCCCCTCCTGCTATACCTGTAGCCCAACTAAAGAAACAAAACAAATCCTATAAACTTAGTACGCAAGACTCAAACAAGTTCAATCAGGTGGTCACAACTCACTATCTACACAGGTGGCCATTGACCAGCCAGCCTACCAGGAAGCTTTGTAGCACTCATTAGCTTAACCTTAGTAGGCCAAGCTAGGCAGGAAACGCTTAATTAGACCCCACCTAACTTGATGTGAGCCTGACCGCTGCTTGCAGGTACCTCTTCCTCCTTCAGGAAGCCCCCTCCAAGCTCCTAATACTTGATGCCACACGTCCCATCCAGCTCACTCAGTCTCTTAGACAGATCAACTGTCCCACAGTTACAAGAGAGCTTCTACCTAACTCCATCAAGTAGCTATCGGTCTTGGCTACACCAACAGAATCTCATCTCTTGACAACTCGTAGCTGAGGAGGGCCTACCAGCCATAGCCAGGTGCTACCAAGAAGGCAGCACCAATACTGGAAGGCACTAGCATTAGCCATATTATCTAATCCAGCTGAACTAAATTTCAAGCGAGCTGAGAAAGTGTAGGACAGAGCCAGCTAAAGCCAGTCAAACAGGTCCATCAAAAGGCACAGAGCGAACAACATGCAAGAGGCACTCCCAACCAAGGTGACAGGAAGGGGGAGGGTGAATGAACAGTAGCAGATAAATGAAAGGTAGGTCCCACTTATAATGGGTGAAGCCATCAAATATAATCTACAACTGAACCACCCCAATGCACAGACCACAAGAGTGTCTGGTATCCAATTGTCCCACACCATCTCGGGCAGTTGGTAAAAGCCACATCAGGGGGTAAAGGTTTTCAAGGTCAAAGTCATCCCCACTGTGGTGAGGAGAAGACACCTGACTGAACTACCATAAATACTGCAAGGACAAAATCTGCAAGGGAATGTTAATAAACAACATTGTAGAATTATGGCTGTAGAAACAAGTAGTAATGAAGAGCGGGTGGGCAGGTACTGCCCTACAGCCTGAGAAGTGATGTGGCTGGTGTGATGAGTTAAAGGCATGAGATGATTATTTAGTAAACCCATAGGTATTTTATATTGAGAGAACTAAGGACACTGTTAAAGCCTAACAAGAAACATGAAGTGGTCCAAAGAATGATACAGGTGATCTTCTCAAACACATTGTTTACTCCTCCTAATCGAATGCGAAACCTGTGAGTAGATGATAGACAGAAAGCTATAGAGATTTTACCGAAAGTGGTCTCATAAGCAACAATGATAAAAGGCACGAAGCGCTAGTAACGTGAGATAACTAGCAGGTGATGAAATGGTGCAAACAAGTAGACAAGTACTCAAACATATGACAACCTTGATCGTCGCGGCTAATCAAGGTTGCATCGGTACATACTTTGCA